>NW_017675119.1:0-2869 GCF_001879085.1 Nicotiana attenuata
ATACGTTTCAAGTTCAGCGGTCAGGATCCCACCTGGAGAACAAGGGAATACTTTTCAAGTTCAGCAATCAGGAGCCCACCTGGAGAACAAGGGAATACTCTTCAAGCTTCAGCAGTCAGGAGCCCACCTGGAGAACAAGGGAAGTACAATTCCAATTTTAGCTTTGAATATTTGATAACATGCTGTACCTAGTCAGCAAACTGGGGCAGAAAATTTTCTTTGCTTGTTTTGTTGCAGTCAGGAGCCCACCTGGAGAACAAGGGAATACTTTTCAAGTTCAGCAATCAGGAGCCCACCTGGAGAACAAGGGAATACTCTTCAAGCTTCAGCAGTCAGGCGCCCGCCTGGAAAACAAGGGACGTACAATTCAAATTCTATCCGTTAATTTTTAATATTTGATAACATGATGCGCCCAGCCACCACACTGGGGAAGAAATTATTCCCTTGTTCTCCAGGTGGGATCCTGACCGCTGAACTTGAAACGTATTCCCTTCAAGTTCAACAATCAGGAGCCCACCTGGAGAACAAGGGAATACTCTTCAAGCTTCAGCAGTCAGGCGCCCGCCTGGAAAACAAGGGAAGTACAATTCAAATTCTATCCGTTAATTTTTAATATTTGATAACATGATGCGCCCAGCCACCACACTGGGGAAGAAATTTTTGTTTGTCTGTCAGGAGTCCGCCTGGAGAACAAGGGGATACTTTTCAAGCATTGCAATCAGGAGCCCACCTGGAGAACGAGGGAATACATTTCAAATTTCAGCAATCAGGCGCCCACCTGGAGAACAAGGGAATACATTTCAAGCGTCAGCAATCAGGAGCCCGTCTGGAGAATGGAGGCATATACTTCAAATCTCAGCGGTCAAGCATCACTCGGAGGAATGGCGAAACATCTCCAATCACAATGCAGGGCAACAACGCAAGAATTCCAATGGAAGAATACAAGTTCAAGGCAACACAAAGAGCAAGTTAGAAGATATAGATAGGACCCTTTTGTAACTCATAGATCATAGCTTAGGCTAGCTTCTTTTTATGTTAACGGTGTAATAAGGAGGTCAGCGAGCAGTAGCAGCAGCAACAGCAGTGAAATCACAGCTCCTGGTAGTCCCAGCTACCAAACCTTCCCGAACTACACTGACCTGATTCCTTTTTAGCCAAGGATATGAAGGCAACCTTTGAAGCAGGGTTCGGTCAAACGGTTTTCAAAAACGCTTCACACGAAGTATTCGAACGGGCAAAAATCGCTCGTATTCGCTCACTTATCTTTGCACGAAAACTTTTCGTGTTCCCGAGCAAAGAGGGGCAGCTGTGAGCACGTGATTTTTGCCCTAAGTGAATTACTCCCAAAATTCAAACAAAATGATTTCTTTCATTATTTTACAATTTTGTGAATTTTGTGTTATTTTCTGTTAATTGTTTTCATTTTATTTATGCATTTTAATTCATATGAAAAATACAAAATACTTGGCACTTGCATTTAGGGTTTTATTTCACCTTTTAGGATTAATTAGTGTCCTTTTTGCATTTTTAGTTTTAATTTGTTTTAGTTTGCATTTAAATAGGGAATTTGTGTAATTGGAAATGTGGAAGTATAATTTTAGAGTCAATTTGAGTTTTGGTTTTTAATTTAGCATTTAACAAATTCAGAAAATAAAATACAAATAAATATATAAAATACAAAAATAAAAACAAAACAAAATTGAATAAAGAGAAAATAAAAAGGGAACTAAAAGAAAAGAGGGCTGCTCTCATTAGTCACAATTGGGCTATTTCTTCAGCCCAGAATCACTCCACACCCAAGCCCAATCGAACCCTGACCCGGTCCAGCCCCATGCCACTAAAACGACGCCATTTCACGTCATTGGATCTCGGCTGTCCATCGTTTTTAATCCAACAGCCCAAGATGGATCTTGATTTCACATAAAACTGTCCAATTAATTTCAAAACCCTAAAAAACATAAGTTGCCTTCCTCGTACACTCTCTGTATTTCGCCGGAGCCGCCGCCGCCGGCGAACACCATCATCGCCGTTCACTCCCAAAATAACACCCATGATTCTCCTTTTCCTCCTCTGTCCGAATTCATAATCCATTTCTCTCGAATCTCATCCCAGGCCTTCGAATTTTAAATCTAAACTTTTCGGCCAGGACGCTACTTCGTCCAAATCTCTCCAAATTAACACCATAGGTCTCCTTACCATCTTTTGCCTGAATCTTCAATTAGTTTTCTTCAAATCATCTCCAGGCATCTCAAAGTTTGAGTTAAAGTTGGCCGGAAACCCTAAGTTCTCTAAAAAACGGCCAAGTTTGGTACTGTATGGTCTCTTCTCTTCCCTCGTGATGAATTCAAGATTATGGGCCCTCGAATCTCAATGGAATCGGTCGAGCTTTTGAGTTTGGGAACCCGCCAGTGAGTGTATTTTTATTTTTTCCAGCCATGTTATTCTAGCTGTTCCAAACTTTGATTTAGTTCAGTTCTCAGTTATATTTCTTTTAATTTTCTAGTTAGTCTATCAGTGTTAGTTTAAATTGATTCTTGTTTAGTCTTGTTTATGTCAAGTCTTAGCTGATTAGTTCAATCTTAGTTTGTTAGTTTTAGTTCGAATTAGGATTAGTTTTCAATATGTTGGTAAGTCAGAGATTAGGGGTTTGTTTGGTTATAGCTGTAGTTTTAGATTAATTTCAGGGGGCAAATTGGGTATTTGGGATGGGAGAATCATGTTCTAGTTAGTGCTAGAACTCCCTAGATCTTTCTAGATAGGGGTATGCTGAGAATTTGAGGAAGTTTAGAGTATTAACTTGTGACACAAGTCAATAAGTAAGGGACTATTCTGAAAATAACCTAGGGACTAGAAGGCAAACACAAAATCT
>NW_017675119.1:3401-9818 GCF_001879085.1 Nicotiana attenuata
TCTCATCTGTTTTTTCACTCGAATCCAGGTACACATCGAGACTGATTTGATGTAGCATCTCCAGTTGAAAACATGAAATGAAGTTGAAACCCGGAATTCTGATTGCTTTGTTATTTTGACAATTCTGTATGTTTAGATGATTTTTTGTGATTTGGTTAGTAGTATATTGATACTCCTGTATACATAGTGGAACTAAAAATTGGACTGTATAAATTGAACTTTGGACTGTCAAACCTGTGATTGTCTAGCCCTAGTTTAGTATGGTCTACTGCTGGTCCTAGTTTCATGTTTCATTGATAAGTAGAAAAATCAGAATTGGTTTGGATTCACAGGAGAATGCTAGATCAATATAGGATATCTATGTAAATTATGATTTCAAGTCGAGAAACAATGTCTCAAATAGCCTTGTGTTGCAGTAGTCGATACCAGTAGATTCATTCATGACTACTTTGTTAAAACTCAATGTTCTCAGTTTGTTGTGCCTTTAGTAACCTCCAGTAATTCAGTAGCAGGTAAACAGATTAATAACTTTAGGTTAATGGTTCAAATCAATAGTTTACTTGAATTGAATTATGCATCATTAATTGGACTGGCTTGAGTTAGTTAACCTGTTCGAATTTAGTCCAGTTAGAGTTCATGAGGGATCATTGCTTCAGTAGTTCGAGTGCGTGAGTATTATTTTTCCGTGATTGCCAACTGTTGGAACACATCTAGAGTAATTTGAAGTAATTCCAGCAAACCTTTGTTTAATTAAATTGTGGTTCAATTGAGTTTAAAGGGTCAGGGATATAACAGCCTATTCCCAGGCGTTTGGGCCTCAGGCCATCTGCTGCGCGGGCCCAGGTTCAGAGCTCATTTCCTTCACATTTGGACCTGGGCCAATGCCTGGTTTACCTCAGCCCAATAACAAATTATTTAGGACTTTTTCTTGTGTTTTTAGAGACAAAATAATTAGAAAAATCATAGCCGCTTTAGGGTCAGCCTTTTGAATAAAAATGAGATGAGCCTCGCCAAACAAAACACATAAATTGCGGGGCCCTCGATAAATGTTTACATAAATACTTAGACTCCGGGATGGGCCGTTTAGCGAATTTCACGGCTTTTCCCCAAAGATAATAACGCGATAGTCTCTTTAGGCACGCACTTTAAACAAATTTACCTTCCTAAATACGGGTGCACATTTATGTGACCCAAATCCAAATCTCAACGAAGTCGAAATGTGTCAAAAATCGCGGGTGCATTTATGTGACGTGGTTCGAGACGTGTTTTCACGACGTTGCAATTCTCTAAAAAATAATAATAATAAAGCGGTTCAAAGTAAAAAACACATAAGTCAAAACGTGTATTAAAATCAAATAAATAAGCCAAATATGACAGTTGAGCGACCGTGCTAGAACCACGGAACCCGGGAATGCCTAACACCTCCTCCCGGGTTAACGGAATTCCCTACTCGGATTTCTGGTTCGCGGACTGCTAACAGAGTCATAATTTCCTCGGTTCGGGATTCTAAATCGGTGACTTGGGACACCATAAATCTCCCAAGTGGCGACTCTGACTCTTTTAAATAAATGATCCCGTTCCGATTGTCCTTTAAGTGGAAAAACTCCTTTACGCCCTTGCGGGTGTAGTGAAAAAGGAGGTGTGACAGCTCTGGCGACTCTGCTGGGGATAAGAACCCAGAATTTCGGTTCAGGGTTCAAGAATTCGAGCTCAGTTAAAATTGTTATATTTGGCTTTATCTGAGTTTGCTACATGTTCCATGCCTTATGTGCGAAATGCTTTACCGCTTTGATATTATCTGAACTGTATATAAACTGTGCCGAAACCCTTCTCTTCTCACCTCCGGGGATGTGCTCACTGGTGGAGACTCCCTATTCTGTTAGTGTCATACCTTAAAGTAAGAAAGAGGCCGGACAAGTTACTAAGCCGGACGATCCCGCGGGTCCCCGGTACGTAGCCCCCTCCTCGACTCGAGTTGTCCGCTCGGGTACACAGTCTAGAACCTATACCCAGGTTTTGAACTTAGAATAACTTGACCTCATGCCGGATCCCTAGTAGGAACGCTTATTTGCATCACGTGCATTTTGACTTAGGGGACTCAACACAGGGGTTGGGCCCGTCTAGGACAGGTGTACCCGGAATAATGGACCATCCTGATGCATCCTATTTGTGCATTCATTTGTTTTGGGCTCGCATACTGACCGACTTTGAATATCCGGGAAAAATTGAAAAACAAAAAAACAAAAAGAGATGATAGCAATGTAGAGAGAGTTAGAAAAACCAATGTCCAAGTAGTGCCGAAATGCTGCCGGATTTTTGAGAAAATGAAAGAAAAAGAAGAAAAGTTGTTTTTAGTTTGTTTTGTTTGCCAATGGAGAAGAAAAACCAAAAAGAGTTTTTATTTTCAAATTAGTTTGTTTATTGGCCACTGAAAAATAAAGAAAATATAAAAAAGAATCTTGCTTTCAGAAATCGTGTATTTGCCAACAAAAACAAAAACATAAAAAAGAGTTTTGTTTTCAAAAATAGTTAGGTTTATTTGCCCGAACTACGCAGGTTTGATTCTCACTGGATGTGAGATACGTAGGCAACCCTCATCGGGTCCAATCTCCCCTTTTTTCAAAAGTAGCCACAAATGCCAAATTTTTTAATTTCGTCATGAATAAGTCGGGTGCCACTATTCTTGTTTAAAATAAGCCGAATGTCCCCAAAAGGGCGCCGGAAGGCTGTTTTTGCAAGAACAGCCACCCTGAGTCAGTTTCAACAGTTGGCAGGCACAGCCTTAAAATCTTCTCCTCGAAGTGCTGAAAGGCCGTAACTGCAAAACTGGCCATTTGTTTAAATCGGAAATTTGAACGAAAAAATAGTGTCATTTTTCATTGATAGGTCAAGTAAGTGATTAAATCGCCTTAATAAATGTGCAGGATGAGCACGACTCAAAATGAACCTTTTTCAATCATGCATAAAGTCCCTTTGGAGTTGCGTCTATGGTGGAACGACTTAGGAGGAGAAGGGCAAGATGAGGTCAAAAAATATTTGAAAGGGCTTACCGGTTTGTTGGAGATTGTGCCTCGGGGAGACATCATCAGAGCATTGGTCACCTGTTGGGACCCGGCACATAACGTCTTCCATTTCTCGAACTTTGAGTTGACCCCGACACTAGAGGAAATAGCCGTCTACGTCGGAAAAGATGAGGTTCCTTTAAGGCATAAGTACTTGGTGGCCCCGAGACCTGTGGTTGTGCACAGATTTTTAGATTCGCTGAAAATAAGCAGGACGGTCCACAATGCAGATTTGGCAAATGGCTTTTGTACACCACAATTCATATATCACAGATATAGCCATATAGGAGGTTTCAACAACCCGGAAAACAAGATATGTAGCAAAGGGAACCGCCAAAAATGGGAGGAGCATAGACGTTTTGCTTTTATGGTGGTCTTTTTGGGGCTTATGGTATTTCCAAGGAAAGACGGAAACATTGACATAAAAATAGCCGGGGTCGTCAGCACTCTACTCACTCAAGCCAAAAGCACTCTTGCGCCCATGATATTAGCCGAAATCTTCCGCGCTCTTACGGCCTGCAAGCCGAGGGAGACTTCTTCAAGGGGTGCAATTTATTGTTGCAAATGTGGATGACCAAATACTTGTGCCATCGTCCTCAGTTCCTGAGTTATGGGTCTACAAAGAAGACATGTATAGAGGAGTTTTACATAAGGATTAAGGGGATCAGCTTGCCCGAGGGATTCACGGGCTGGACTTCATACTTTCGGTCCCTCACTGCTAGTCAAATAGAGTGGACATTTGGATGGTTGCCTGCCGATGAAATCATATATATGCCAGCAACGAGGCCGCACTTCCTTTTGATGGGTCTTAAGAGCATCCATCCCTATGCCCCGTATCGGGTTTTAAGGCAACTCGGAGGTGCCAAATAGTGCCAAAAGACGGCGATCTTAGTGCTCAGGTAGTCGAAATTAGCCCTGACGGACAATTCCCTGAAGCGAGAGTCCGCCAGATCTGGAATGAATGCCAATACTTAAAAGCGGATACTTGCGTACAGGATCGGGCCAAAGGCGAAGTGTCGCCAGGATACCTTGCTTGGTATAGGAGAGAATATGAGCATGAAAGGCCAGCTAAAAGACCTCACATCCGGGAGTTTGCCGAATCATCGCAAGAACAGTGGGCTTGGTTAGCTAAAAAAAATAAATACAGGGCCCGCATAGGAGCATTGGAAAAACAGGTCCAAGACCTCCAGTTTGAAAACAGCGTGCAAGCCGCGGCTGACGAGGGTGAGAGAAAGAAATTGGCCAAAGAGAATGAAGCCTTACGAGCCCAAATCCAAAAGATAAAGTTAGCGGCCGAAAATCCCGTCAGGAGTGCCAACGATGCAAAGCTTATAGAAAATCTAAGGCAAAAAGTGAATGACTACAGTTTTGATCTCAACAAAGCAGAAAGGGAATTAGCTGGGGTTCGGAAGCAATTGGCTAAAAATACGGAAGAACGGGCCCGCATGGTTAAGCAGTTGAAAGAAGAATACGACAAAGAGGTCACAAGATTAAAGAAAAAGGTCATTGCCACAGAGAACAGAATGATCAAATAGGCAAAAGAATTCAACGTTGAAAGAGAGCATTGTTACATGGCATTGGCACAGTTAGAAATGGACTTGCAACAACTCCGGGAACAAAACCAGGCAGCCGAGCAAACTTTGGAGGCTAGGACCCAACAGATAGGGCGGTTGCTTCAAGAAAAAGGCAGAATTAGAGAGAGAATCTTAATCGTTGCTCATTCTATTACTAGGAAATGCCAAATGTGCGAGAACATGACCCACACCACCTTCTTTGCATCAATGATGATATTTGTGAAGCAGATAATGAGTGACCTGGACAGACTTCAAGGGGAACTTGCATATAGGCCCGCGGCGAGACCGAACGATGTCCCGCGGGCACCAGGAGCTTTAATGTATTCATGATTGTCTTTTGAGTCTACTAGAGTTTGTTATTTGAGTCTGTATTTCTGTTTCTGCTGGCGTCTGTATGTCCTTTTCCTTAAAAGTCAGTCAGTTGATTGAGTCTGTATTTTTGTTTGAACTAGAATAGGGATGGTGGAGTCTATAGTTCTTTTCTGCATTGGAGTCTGTTAGTTGTTTAATCTGTCAGTTTTGAGTCTTTGTAATAGACGTATTTGCTATCAATAAAATGGAATTTCCCAAAAATATTTTGTTTCTACTTTACATTATTCTTCACGAACTACGCTTGGTCTGATACACGCGGGGTCGTGATACGTAGACAATCTCCATAGGATTCGACCGTAACTAAATGTAAAAAAAAAAAAGAAGGGAAAAACGAGAAAGGAATGAAAAAAAAGAGGTGAAAAACAAGAAAAGAAAGAAAAACAAAAGAGGGAAAGAAAAACATAGATAAAAAGAGAGCAAAAGAAAAGAAAAAAGAAGAAAGAGAAAGGAGAAGAGAAAGTTCGCAATTGGCAAATGAAGAAAATGGAAAGCCGGGATGACGCATGTGACTGAGCAAAGGCATAATAGAAATGGTTAACTGCTTAGGTGCATTCACTCCTCAATGTGCGGTTATCTATCTGTTAATGCCCTAACCGCTAACAAAATTGTTGTTGATGAGTCCAGGCAAGTGGTTAAGTTGACTGGCATTCTGGCAACCCATCCCTACAACACCTGCTCTAAGGATAAGTCAAACATGGTCGACCAGGAATTGGAAGCAAGCATTGTCGACCCATCTAGAGAGGAGGAAGTAGTGGACGTTAACGCAATGAAAGAGGAGATGTATAAACTGAAGCAACAAATGGCCGAGATGTACCAGGCCTGGTCGAAGGGACATCCACCACCAGCCTATCCTGCTAACCCCTCCTACCTCCCACCACTAGCTCAGCCTCAAGATCCTCCCACAGTGAACTCATCTCCTGCTTTCCCTACTTACCAGCAGTATTACGGAACCACCTCTCAAACACCACCACCTCCACCACCCAAACAAATTCCATGCCCTCCACCACAATGGCGCGCACCCACCCCACAAAATACTTACTCAGCTCAAAACACCTACCCACCCCCAAGAACCAACAGAAATCCCGCTGGAACCGGTTTTCGACCTAACCCTGCATTCAAGAATGATAGGCTGCAAAAGAAGAAGACTTTCACTCCCTTGGGTGAATCTTACACTAGCTTGTACCACAGATTGAGACAGTTGGGCATGTTGAATCCGATTGAACCCAAATTGCCAAATCCTCCCCCAAGGAATCTGGACCACTCTGTGAGTTGTGAATATTGCTCAGGTGCGCCAGGACATGACACAGAAAAATGTTGGCACTTGAAAACGGCCATCCAAGAGCTCATTGATACCCGCCGAATTGAAGTGCAAGCCCCAGAAACGCCTAACATCACCCAAAATTCATTAC
>NW_017675119.1:16257-40723 GCF_001879085.1 Nicotiana attenuata
GGCATTCCATCACACCCTGGGAAACGTATTGTTATAGAGTCATGCCATTTAGGTTGAAGAACGCAGGGGCAACGTATGAGGGCGATGACCACCATGTTCCTGACATGATACATCGGGAAATTGAGGTCTATGTGGACGACGTGATCATAAAGTCGCAGAAAACAATGTGACCATGGTCAAGGATTTGAGGAAATTCTTTCCAGAGACTCCGCAGGTACAACCTCAAGCTAATCCAAAAAGTGTGCGTTTGGAGTTCCATCTGGGAAGTTATGGGATTTTGTGGTGAGTCGGGCGTGGTATTGAATTAGACCCGTCTAAGATCAAAGCCATTCAGGAGCTACCGCCGCCAAGGAACAAGAAAGAGGTGATGAGTTTGCTTGGCAGGTTGAATACATCAGCAGGTTCATTGCCCAGCTTACAACAACTTGCGAGCCATCTTCAAGCTGCTAAGAAAGATGCTGGATCAGGTGGACGGATGAATGTCAAGCCAGCATTTGACAGGATTAAGGAGTATTTGGCTAGTCCACCTGTGTTGGTCTCGCCGAGCCCGGGAAGGCCCTTGATCCTTTATCTGACCGTGTGGATAATTCTTGGTTGTGTATTGGGGCAGCAAGACATCACAGGAAGGGAAAGCAGGCAATTTACTACCTCAGCAAGAAGTTCACATCATATGAGGTGAAGTACACTCAACTTGAGAGGACGTGTGTGCCTTAACCTGGGTAGCGCAGAAGTTGAAACATTACTGTCAGCCTATACCACCTATCTCATCTCTCGGCTGGACCCTTGAAAGTACATTTTTCAAGAGCCCATTGCCACAGGGAGGCTGGCGAAATGGCAAATCTTGCTCACGGAGTTGTTATTGTCTACGTGACCCGGACTGCAATGAAAGCGCAAGCGCTGGGCTGACCATATTGGCCGAGAATCCAGTTGATGATGAATATGAACTTTTGAAAACATGCTTCCCTGACGAGGAGATAATGCATGTGAAGAATTAGAACAGTCGAGAAGCCTGGATGGAAGCTGTTTCTTTGATGGAATGCTGCCAACGCCAAGGTGTCGGGATAGGAGCAGTACTGATTTCTGAGACAGGGCAACACTACCCTGTCACTGCTCAACTTCGTTTCTATTGCACCCAATAACATGGTGAATACGAGCGTGTATCTTGGGTCTAAATTGGCTATAGACATGGGTGTCCAGAATCTTGTCATGGGTGACTCGGATCTTCTGGTACACCAGATTTCAGGGTGTGAATGGGAGACACGAGATTTGAAGCTCATACCATATCGGCAATGCTTGCATGAACTTTGTCAATGGTTCCAATCAATAGACTTCAAATATTCCAAAGGATTCACAATGAGGTTTCCGACGCTTTGGCACTTGGCGTCAATGTGCATCATCCAGACAAGCTTATGTGTGACCCGTTACAGATTTCAGGTCCGAGATCAGCACATGCCTATTGTAATATGGTGGAAGAGGAGCTTGATGGTGAGCCGTGGTCCTATGATATCAAAGAATACCTCCGATGGGAGTGTACCACACAAGCTACAGGGGATCAAAAAGAGCAATTCGACGCTTGGCAAGCGATTTTCTTCAGTGGAGGAGTATTGTACCAAAAGAAACTCCAGATCTTTGGATTGTTGAGATGCCATGGATGCTAAACAAGCTACAGTATTCATGGCGAGGTACATTGCGGGAGTTTGCAGGCCTCATTATGATGGAATGTATTGGCGAAGAAGATTCTCCGAGCAGGTTATATTGGCTACTATGGAACGGGATTGCATCAGTTTCGTACGCACAGGTGTCATCAATGTCAGGTACATGGAATTTGATTCATTCTCCACCATCTGAGTTGCATACAATGTCAGCACCATGCCGTTCGTTGCTTGGGGAATGGATGTCATTAGGCCGATCGAGCCAACGCATCAAATGGGCATAGGTTCATTCTGGTAGTATGATTATTTCACTAAATGGGTGAAGCAAAAACCTTCAAATCCTGGACAAGAAGGCGGTGGTTTGATTTCGTGCATTCCGAATATCATATGTCGTTTGGGATCCGAAGGTAATCATTCACAGACAATGTGTGCCAATCTCAACAGTCATTTGATTGGCAAGACATGCCAGCAGTTTAAGATCACGCACCGCAATTCCACCCCATATCGTCCTAAGGCAAAGGAGCAGTCGAAGCAGCTAACAAGAACATTCAAGAAATACTTCGGAAAATGTAGAGGGTCCAGCAATGGCATGAGAAGTTACTGCTCCTTTTAGGCTATCGCACTACTGTCCGACACTTCAGTAAGGGCAACGCCTTATTCACTAGTATATGACACCGAAGCAGTAATACCCGCAGAGGTTGAAATCCCGTTCCCTTCGGATCGTCGCTGAGGCGGAGATTGATTGACGTTGAATGGGTTAAAGCCCGCTTGGAACAACTAAGTTTTGATCGATGGAAAAGAGGATTGGCAAGAGTATTCACGTCAGTTTACCAACAGAGATGGCAAGGGCAATAGTAACAAGAAAGTGCGTCCGCGGAAGTTTGAAGTAGGGCAGTTGGTGTGAGCGTATCTTACCTCATTGGCTGAGGCAAAAGGAAAGTTCGCCCTGAAACTGGCAGGGGCCATTTGTTGTAACCAGAGTTTTGTCAATGGCGGCTTTATATTTGAACAGATGTGAAGGAAAATGTGTAGAAATGGCTATCAACTCTGACGTTAGTCAAGCGATACTTATGTATTGATTTCTTGGTTTAATTTACTTTATATTATTTGGCATATTTTTGAGATTGAAATGACGAAGGCATTTATTCTGCTATCCAAAGACTTTATTCCTTTGTTACCCCTTTTGAGCCTCATTTACTTTCTTTCTACCCCTCTTTCGGAATCAATAACAACTCGAAAGCTCGAGCAAGGCAAATCAGTGAAGAATTAAATAAAAAAAAGAAAAAATAAAAGAAAAAAAAAGAAATAAGAAAAAGAAAAGAAAAGAAAGAAAAGAAAAAAAGAAATGAAAAGAAAGAAAAGAAAGTGAAGAAAAGGAAAGATTGCAACACAAAGTAATTTCTCTGGCCTGAACTAACGGGTTGACTTGATTCCCGAAAGGGTACGTAGGCAGCTCCTCTCTGGGGTTCAGTCACATTCAAAAATAAAATCCCAAAATCCCCAAGAAAGAAACCTGAAACTGGGGCAGAAGTTGTAGTTGTTGTTGGAAATCTGATTCCGAAAGTTGTAATTTTGAATCCATGTTGAATTGTTTTGAGCCTTTGATACCCTTCCTTCTTAACCCTGTCCAAAGCCTGCATTACAGTCCAAAGAAAGACCTTTCGATCAATCTTCAGGAAGTGCCAATACGAGCGAGTAAAAGTGATTCACATCAGGGGCAACACTCCGGTACAAGGAAATAATAAAAAATGAGAGAGTCTTATTGGTGAAAACCCTCACGGGCATCGTAAGGCGAAGCGAGTTGAGAGAAAATAAAAAATGAGAGAGTCTTATCGATGAAAACCTTCACGGGCAACATAAGGCGAAGGGAGTTGAGAGAAATCAAAATGAGAGAGTCTGATTGGTGAAAAACCTCACGGGCACCGTAAGGCGAAGGCGATTTTTTCAGACAGGCAAAGGAGACAAGTCCGAGGTCAAAAGATGCTCAGGACATTGCAAAACGAGCAAGGTTTGGGTTGGATTAAAATCAGGTTGTGAAAGTCCGAAATGACAAATGTGACGATTGAAAGTTGATTGGTAGACAAACTGTGCTGGTCAATCCGAAATGCATGGCATGCTCAATGGTACCAGTTGTTCCAGTCAGATAAGTCTCATTTTCTTCTTTCTTCATTACAAATCACCCGTTCTCGGATTCTCTTTATCCTTAACCCTTCAGGTCATTGCATTTCATTCTTTTGAGGTCTATCTCTAGGATGTTTCAGTGTCAGTTCTGTTCGAAACAAAGGAGGGAAATATCAAAGCTAACTACCAGCTTTCTAGTTGCACAGATAGGGCCAGAGTATATCAAAGATGGCCAAAAGCAAAGTAAGTCATAAAGGACCACTGGAAGTTTCATTGTTGGATTAATTGGATAATTGTGGGGAAGAAGTGAAGTACCAAAAGAGGGGTCAGAAACACAAAAACAACAATATAGGATAGAACACTTAGTCAAGAGGTTGAAATTCGGTCAGGAAGTCGAGGGGATTCAAGGCAAGTCTAGGAAAGCGAGGCGGAGTAGAGCCTAGCAGCAGGGATGTACTTAGCAAGAATGCCGGCAACTAACCACATTTTTAAAACTGACAAGATTTTTCTTTGATTAAAACAGGGGCAGAAAGTTTTCATTGGTTTTGGGAGAAACCCTCCTTAAGGAAAAAGCAAGCACCCAAAAAAGGTATGCTGGAAATTCTCAGGACCCTCCTGGAAAATGGGACTTAGTTTAAACTTCAAAACAATCATGAGTAGCATAATTTAGCACAAATGTATCCTAAAGAACATGGGTTGTCTAGGATAGGATTTAATTAGGAGTGGTCAGGACCCTCCTGGATAATGGGATGTAGCTTTAAAGTTCGCTTCGGATAACAAGATATAGTGGGAGTCGTACCTTCAGTAGATATAATTTAGGTTAAAACTATCTTTTCACTAGAAGTTGTCAGGACCCACCTGGATAATGGGGAGTAGTTTAAGACCTTTTAGACAACAAATGTGGTGGGAGTAATACCTTCAGAGGATATAACTTAGGTTCATAATTATTAGAAGTTGTCAGGATCTACCTGGATAATAGGACTTAGCTTTTGGATTCTTATAATAGTTGGTAGAATAATTTAGTTTAACACTCACCCATGTGCCCAGCTACCAAACTGGGGCAGAAGTTTTCTTTGTTTTTGTCTATTTTTGTTGCAGTCAGGAGCCCACCTGGAGAACAAGGGAATACTTTTCAAGCTTCAACAGTCAGGAGCCCACCTGGAGAACAAGGGAATACTTTTCAAGTTTCAACAATCAGGGGCCCGCCTGGAGAACAGAGGTATTACAATTCAAGTTTCAGTTTTCCAATTCTTGTTAATATCTGGTAATATGACGCCCAGTCACCAAACTGGGGCAAGAGCTTTTCTTTGTTTTTGTCCATTTTTGTTGAAGTCAGGAGCCCGCCTGGAGAACAGAGGAATACATTTCAAGTTTCGGCAGTCAGGAGCCCGCCTGGAGAACAGTGACACACATTTCAAGTTCAGCAGTCAGGAGCCCGCCTGGAGAACAACGGCACACATTTCAAGATCAGCAGTCAGGAGCCCGCCTGGAGAACAGAGGGACACATTCCAAGTTTCAGGAGTCAGGAGCCCGCCTGGAGAACAGAGGCATACATTCCAAGTTTCAGAGGTCAGGAGCCCGCCTGGAGAACAGAGGCACACACTTCAAGTTTCAGCAGTCAGGAGCCCGCCTGGAGAACAGAGGCATACATTTCAAGTTTTAGAAGTCAGGAGCCCGCCTTGAGAACAGAGGACTACATTTCGAGTTTAATGGTCAAAGCGTCACTTGAGGAAAGGGAGAACACGGCAGAATGCAATTCAAGGTAGCAACAAAAGAATTCCAGTGGAAGAATACAAGTTCAAGACAACCCAAAGAGTAAGTTAGAAGACATAGATAGGACCTTTTTGTAATTCATAGGTCATAGCTTAGGCTAGCTTCTTTTATATGGTGTAATAAGGAGGTCAGCAAGCAGTAACAGCAGCAACAACAGTGAGATCACAGTTCCTGGTAGTCCCAGCTACTAAACCTTCCAGAACTACACTGACCTGATTCCTTTATAGCCAAGGATATGTAGGCAACCTTTGAAGCCGGGTTCGGTCAGACATTTTTCAAAAATGCTTCTCATGGAGCGCCGAGCAGGCAAAAATCTCATAGTTGCTCATTTATCTTTGCCCGAAAACCCTTCGTGTCTCCGAGCAAAGAAGGGCAGCTGTGAGCACGTGATTTTTGCCTCGCTTGAATTACTCCTATAAAATTCTTAGAATTAGGATTTTTCTTTATTATTTGATGTTTTTTATGAATTAATTGCATGATTTTGTGTCTTATTTGCATTTTTGTGTGCATTTTTAGTTGATATAATTCCAAAGATACAAAGTAGTACACGTTTAATATTACAAAATAAAGAAAATAACAAAAATGGTTCTTTGCATTTATACTTTTAATTTTAGAATTTGTCTTAAGTTTGCTTTAAATTAGGAGTTAGTTTATTTAGGAATTAATTAGTATAATTGTAGAGTAAATTTGGATCTTTATTATTTTAACCTTGCATTTAATAAAATCAGGTAAATTAAATAAAAAAGAGAGTAAATAAAAACAAAAGAAAAACAAAAACAAGAAAACACATAAAAAGAATCAAAAGAAAGCCTAGTCTTAGTAAATACCCAATTTTGGGCCAACCCAGACCCAATTTCATCCAAAAAACCCGCCCCAAGCAGCCCAATCCACAAGATTAACCCGGCCTGCATTTCTTTTAAAATGATAAAACAGCGTCGTTTTAGCCAGGTAAATCCAGGCCATTCATTGTCTATCATCTAACGGCTCTCATCAATCCAAAACATTTAATTAAAATGTCTGAAAATGGTATCAACCCTAGAGATAGACCCTTCTTCCTCGTACTCATCATTCCCCGCCGGCTCCGCTCACGTCGCCGCCGGAAATCGCCTCACGGCGGCGGGCGGCGTCCAATGACGTCCAAATTCGCATCATCTCTTCTCCTTGCTCCCCTTTTTCCAAGTCCACCCTCAGTTTACCTCAAACCCCAGCCAAACGCCCAAATTTACGAAACCCTAAACTACATCTCCGCCGCACACGGCGGCGCCGGCTCCGTTCACCACCAAAATAACACACCAGTATCTCCCCTACCCCCACATCTCAAATCTCCAAACCCTTCACCTCAAATCCGTCCAGAACTCGTCAAATTTTCAATCAAATTTCCGGTTAGAACCCTAAGTTCCCCAAACCTCACCAAATTCACACCACTTAGCCTCCTCCCCTCCCTCATGACGAATCCATCGTTAGTGGTGTTCAAAACTTACCAGAGTTGTTCCAATCTTGAATCGAAGAGGCAGCGGAACCCTAGAGTCATAACAGTAAGTTTTTTCTACAATTTGTTTCTGTTTTCTTCTTCGTTCATATGGTTTTGAGTTAATTCTATGATTGTTTCTGCTTCACGAATCCGTTTTCAATTTCGTCGTCATGCTTAAGTATATGTTTTATTCAAAATTGCTCTAGGATTAGTTTTGACTGTTCATTCCAAGTCGTCAAGTTCTTTCTTCCTTGTTCGATCGTTTCCTGTTCGAATTGATGCTGTAGTTTTTTAATTTGTAGGTTAATTTCGTTTTGATTCTTGCCAATTCTGTTCTGATCTAAAAAAATTCCCCAAAGGTTTCTACAAGTTTTGAGATCTGAAAAAAATTGAAATCAATTTCAATTTTTAGCTGTTAATTCTAGTTCCTATCATAGATAAGTTGAAAATGACTTGAAGAGTCCTTGTGTTTTGGGTGCTGAAGTGTCAGAAGTGCTCCTGGGTTTAATTTCAAGTTCATTTGGGTTTATTCAAGCTGTGTTGGTCGATTTACTGGTCCTGTTTGATTTAAAACATTTCCTGGACTGTTGAATCTGTTTCTGAGCTGCTGTTTGATCATCTGCTCACGGCTGCTGACTCTTCTCTTCTCTTATATTTCATATACTTTCAGGTACATGCCTCGAATCTGATCCAATGTAGCTTCTCCAGTTGAAATTGAAACAAAGTTGATGTGATTCCTTTTGTAGATTCTATTTGTTTTAATCCTTTAGTATATATTGTTAATTCCCTGCTCCAGTTAAGTCTTCATGTTAGTTTAATTATGGACTGCAGACTGTGACATATTCCTGTTTGATTTCAACTCTAGTGGTTTAAGTAAAAGTTTTACAAGTTCATAAATGACTATTCCTGTATACGAGTATATGTTTACCCTTATGCTCATTATCATCTGTTTACGAATTCTAGTTTAAGTTGTTTTTCGTATGAATCTGAAATTAAATTGCAGAATGAGTTGGATAGTCTGTATTACTTTCGTTTCTACCAGCTAACAGGTGTTAGGGATAGTAAAAAATCAAAAGCATGTATCACATAGGTTATCACTGTTGGTTTGTCCATTTAAATTGAAATTTAAAGGAAGTTGATCTGTGAATTGGACTAATGTTTATCAACGTTCAAGGCTCCAAATTAGATGGTCAAACCCTAAATCACACACTGACACTGATTTCGCTTAGATTGTTGCTTATTGTTTGTACTGTGAAGACTAGGCCTGATATTGGGCCGGGTTACCTAACAAGAAGTCCAAGTTTGGACCAATGCATCTGGAGCTCCAAATTGGGCTAGTGTCGAAGCCCAATGCTAACAGCCTCTTGTAAGAGCTGATCGCGACTCCTCAATCGTAGGCTGAATTTAAGGCCCAGCGCTAAGGGCCTGAAATTCCATTCTGATTAGTTCAGCCTTGCAACATAAATTTGGGCCTTCTAAGATAAGTAGCAAATTTGAATTAGAGGAGTCTTCGAATGAAGAATCTTTTGTTTGGATTTGGACTTGACCTTGGTGGCCACATTTATTTGAATATCTCAATAACATTAATAATGTTAATTAATTAGGTTTTCTAGAGATAAAGCTTAATAGAAAAACAATAGTCTCTTTAGGGTGACCTTTAAATAAAACGAGGCGCGCCACGCCAAACAAAACTCATAAATTGCGTGGCCTCTCTTTTAAAATTTATATTAAAACACTTAGAATTCGGGACGTGCCGTTTAGCGAATTTTCACGGCCTCCCGCAAAGATAATAAAACGCTAGACACTTTAGGCGCGCATTTTAATAATATTACCTTCTTAACTACGGGTGTGCATTTCATGCGACCCAAATCCAAATCCCAAAACGTTGAATAAGAGGTGTCAAGGATCCGGGTGCATTTCATGTGACGTGATCCAAAAACACGCTATTAAACGACGTTCAATTTCATAAAAACTAATTAAAAGCGGTTAAACAATTCTAAAATTGCAATAGGATAACATGTATTAAAAATCAGACTTTAGCCAAATATAGCAGTTGAGCGACCGTGCTAGAACCACGGAACTCGGGAGTGCCTAACCCCTTCTCCCGGGTTAACAGAATTCCTTACCCGGATTTCTGGTTCGCGACTGTTAAACAGAGTCAAACCTTTTCCTCGATTCGGGATTCAAACCGGTGACTTGGGACACCATAAATCTCTCAAGTGGCGACTCTGAATCTTAAATAAAGCGAATCCCGTTTCGATTGTCCTTTAATTGGAAAAATTCCTTTACACCTTTCCGGGGGTGTATTAGCCGAAAAAGGAGGTGTGACAAACAAGATGGGTTTTAATTTTAATTTTTAATATTTTTTTTCTTTTTAAAATCAATGACACGTGTCACGGCCCTATTAGGGCGTGACTTTCATGTTATCTGAAAAACTGGTCAAGCACAAAAGTGGTGTGTCTTAGACACACTTTTGAAAAAGTTGAGTGTGTAAAAGGTTCCCCTGAAAAAGAGGTGTGTAACAGGGATTTCGCTTCAAGGTTGATGGGTAAACTATGTATTTTGCCAATTATAATTCAATGAGTAACATCGTCGTTTACTTAATTTTGTCAAATAATGTGGATAGACACATTATATCTATTCTCCTTTTTATACATTAGTTTTTGCTCTACAATATTTTTAATTTTTTCATTTAGTGTTTATCTATAATACGAATATTATTGTATTATTTTTTAAATGGATGGTATTGAATTAGTTCAAATGTTAAATAGAGAAGTTCTTTTAATATGTCATAAATCTACTAATAATTGTAATAATTATATTTATATTATTTTCAATAAGAAATTAAATTGGATTCGTCTTCCTGTTTGAATTAAATATGAAAGTTTAATTTTTATATTAAGATTACTATATAAGAAGTTAAATTATATCTTTGTCTATTTTATTTATTGCTTGAAATTATTGTTTATGTTTTTTTCTTTAGTTTTGTATTATCCATATAGCATATAACATGACCATATGAATTATTATTCAAAAAGCTTTCTCATCTCCAAAAAAAAAATTAGCCTTATCATTTACTATATCTCTACATTGAAGTTATAGATTTAATATTATTTATATATATATATATATATATATATATATATATATATATATATATATATATATATATATTTTAAATTTAAATTCAAAAAGTGTAACTAATTATTAACCAACTTAATTAATTTTGTGCTAAAATTTGACAATTGTTAAATTTTTATTGTGACACTTGGCATCATCACAGTGATTTGCTTCTCCTACTATATATAGATAGATTTTTTCAAAGTTCAGATTTTTGGTTGACACCTTAAATTGAGGAGGTTATAACTGCCACAAATTCTATTAAATTGCAGTATTTTATGAACCTTCACAATATGCTGCAATTTGTGAAGGTTATAAAAAACCTCTACAATAAGACCGCCACAAAAAGAATTATACAGCTGCAATTAAAAGAAACGCCATAGAGTGATCTTACAGTGGGGGTTCTTATGATCCCCACAAATAAACCTCCATAATTAGGCTTATTTCTTGTAGTGCCTAAACAAGTCAAAAGGGGTCCAGAGTATTTATGTGGTTATAAAAGCTTCTCATTAAGGGTAAAAATGGAAGTTTAAGCTAAATTGTTTCCAAATTTAGAAAGGGTCATTCTTTTTTAAACGGACCAAAAGAAAATAATTTCACATAAACTGGAATGGAGGGAGTAGTATACATGATACATATGCAATCTATTATATTTTTTAATTCAAGGCATGAAATTTTTTACCTTTTTTTCTTTTGCTCTAATTGGAGCCCCCGACAAGTCCTTTTATTATGTCCAAAATTGTAACGACCCGACTGGTCGCTTTGAGCATTTGCGCTTCGCTCGGTTGTTTGAGGGCATGAGTAGCTCCGTATGATGTATTATCACTTATGTGAATCATCGGTTTTGATTTTCAGGTTATTCAAAATTGATTTGGAGGAATGATTCTCAGCTTGAAGCTTTAAATTTGAAAGGTTTGACCAAGTTTGACTTTTGAGTAATTGTTCGGATTGGATTTCTGATGGTTCCGTTAGCTCTGTTGGGTGATTTTGGACTTAGGAGTGCGTCCGAATCGTGATTTGGAGGTCCGTAGTAGAATTTGGCTTAAAATGGCAAAAGTTGGAATTTTGGAATGTTTGATCGAGAGTGAACTTTTTGATATCGGGGTCGTATTCCCATTCCGGAAGTTGGAACAATTACGTAATGTCAAATGTAACTTGTGTGCAAAATTTGAGGTTAATCGGATGTGATTTGATAGGTTTCGGCATTGGTTGTGGAAGTTTGAAGTTTCAAAGTTCATTGGTTTTGGATTGAGGTGTGATTCATTGTTTCGATGTTGTTATGAGTGTTTTTAGGCCTCGAGTAAGTCTGTGTTATGTTATGGGACTTGTTGGTATGTTTGGACGTGGTCCCGATGGCCTCGGGCGTGTTTCGGATTGATTTCGGATCATTTCTCCTTCATTTTTCACTGCTGTGTTCTGCTGATATCTGGTGTCGCATTTCTTCATCGCGATCATGGACTTAGTAGTGCGATCGCGTAAGGGAAATGTAGAGCAGGCTAATTCTTCTTCTTCACGTTCGCAAGTAATGGTCCGCGTTCAAATATGTGGTGGCAGTTAAGCATAGCGTTCGCGATGTGGAGCTCGTGTTCGCATTGTGTTTGGGTCTGAGTTGAGGTAGTGTTGGTTATCTCTTTGCGTTTGCGAGGTTCGTTCTGCGAACGCGTAGTTCAGTCAGCTGTGTATAACGCGACCGCGAGAGGACTTATGCGATCATGTAGGGCATTATTCAGGAGTATTGTTTTTCTACTTCGCGATCGCGATGGTACTTCCGCGACCGCGATGCATTAAGTTGCCAAGTGGTAATAAAGTACTCTATTTCGAGGGTTTAGGCCATTTTTGCCTTTTGGGAGCTATGTAGCTCGGATTGAGGCAATTTTTACCGTATGGATTGGGGTAAGTGTTCTCTACTCGATTTTGATTATACTCCATGAATCTATTTTCGATTTTAGCAATTGGTTGATGAATTTTAAAGAGGAAATTGGGGGTTTTGGCCTAAAGCTTCATAATATGAATTTTTGAGTTTTGAACATCGAATTGGAGTAGGAATTGAGTGAAACCAGTATGGTTGGGCTCGTAATTGAATGGGTTATCAAATTTTGTTAGTTTTGCCGAGTTCTGAGGTGCGGGCCCCGGTATGATTTTTGGCCGGATTTTGGATTAGAATTAGGAATCGATCTTTATCATTGTAATTATTTCCTTGGGCTTCATCTGATGTATTTGAGTTGTTATTGACTAGTTTTGAGCCATTCGGAGGTCGCTACACGCGTGATGGCATTCTCGGAACATCGCTTGGCTTGCTCGGCGTTGGAATTGGCTTGTTTGAGATAAGTAACTCTTTTAAACTTAGTGCTGAGGGTATGAAACCCCGAATTATGTGCTATATTATTGGTGTTGAGGTGATGCACATGCTAGGTGACGGGCGTGTGGGCGTGCACCCTGTGAATGGGGACTCTGTTGTCTTCAGGACTCTGTTGCTATTTGTGTTTTCACTATGTGATAAAGTAAATGAGCTGTATATCTTGCTAGAAACCATGTTTAAGCTTTATGCTGATATTGTTGGGACCCATAGTGGTCGTTTCTTGCTGGCATCTCATTGATTTCATTGATATTTCATACTCAGTCACATTCATGCATTCATATCATATCTTAGTCTCAGTTGTTACTTATTGATATCCGGGTTAGTTTTCATGACATTGTGAGCCCGTGGTGAGACTGGAGAGATTGATGACTGAGTGAGGTCGAGAGCCTGATTATGAGTGACAGTTATGGGATCGGGCTGCACGCCGCAGCGGCTATTCTGATTTATGATAGCGCTTGGGCTGAAGGAGCCCCTCCGAAATCTGTACACATCCCCAGTGAGCGCAGTTGATTATATTCAGGGATGGATCTTCACTGGGCATGGAGATGGATCTTCTCCATGGGGCTGGATTGGCCTTTGTCCTTGGTACTGACGACCGATGGTCAGTGCTGTATATATATATATTCCAAGATAGATCTTCCCTGCGCCGTATGGGCCATATACAATACCGAGTGGTTGAGCATTCATATATATACCTGGAGATGGATCTTCTCCATGGAGCCAGAATGGTTTTTCCTTGGTACCGGATGACTGATGGTCAGTGATATATATATTCTGGGATGGATCTTCCCTGGGCCGTATGAGCCTTATACAGTACCGAGTGGTTGAGTATTTATGAGTGGAGAGTGTGAGTACATGTTTCATCTCTGGGATTGATGGCATTAACATGCATAGAAACGCATTTTCCTCATGTTGTACAGTATCACACAATTCATGGCTTTTTACACACATTGATATGTGGGCGTAGAGGGGTATTTCACACTTTCTATCTTGAAAGAAAATGAAACATCTTACCTATTGTTAAAAGGATTTCATATTTTTGATGATTTCAGTAAAGGATTTGGATTTTCACTGATATACTTAAAAAGCAGAACTGTTTTCGGAAAACTATGAAAAAGCTGATCGTTCTATCTCCGAGTCACTTCTTTATTTACTTGCTTTACATTGCTATGAATTGCTATTGGTTATTGGTGTTGTACCCGACCTATGTTCCAGCTCGTCACTGCTTTCAACCTAAGTTTAGGTTTGTTACTTATTGAGTACATGGGCTCGGTTGTACTCATACTACACTTCCTACACATTGCATGCAGATTTTGGAGGCCAACATTGCCGTGTTCGATGGGACTTGAATTGGAAGATGTACCTGCGTCCCTGTCGTAGCTGCCTCTTATTCATGGTAGCCTTAGAATTATAAAACTCCGTTTATGTACTTCAAACAGATGATGTATTTACTTCATATCAGCTTTGTAATGTCTATTCGTAGAAGCTCATGATTTGTACTACTAGTCCTTGAAAAATGTATAAGATTCAGATAATTTCTTTGTTTAATTGTCCTATTAATATTATTGAAATTGGATAGTTATTAGTTGGCTTACCTAGCGGGTTGGGTTAGGTGCCATCACGACTAGTGGATTTTGGGTCGTGACAAAAATATTTGCAATTCGAACATCTTAATGTACATGATCTCTTCTATTGGGAAGTTACATGACCTTCATAGCTGGTTGGTTACCACTGAGAGGGAGAAGATCAGGAGGTTCATTGATAGCCTCAACTATGGTTTACGTTACAGTTTGGCTCGAGAGGCCGAGACAGATGCTAGGTTTGACCAGGTGGTTGAGATTGCTAGGCCCCTGGAGCATATTCTCAGGCTTGAGCGAGAGGAGCAGGAGGGCAAGAGGTCCCGTGGTTCAGGTGGTTTTAGTGGTGCCTCGTCTGGAGTTTCGCCCCTGAAGGGTATGATGAGGTTTGGGAAGAAGGGCAAGTTGAGCCCTAGGGTTATTGGTCCTTATGTGGTGCTTGAGAGAGTGAGAGATGTGGCCTACACTTTTCTTGCCACCTAGTCTACCAGGAGTTCACCTAGTGTTTAATGTATCTATGCTTCGAAAGTATTATGGGAATCCGTCAAATGTTTTGTACTTGAGCATGTTGCATTTGGGTGAGGATTTGACTTATGATGTAGAGCCGGTAGCCATTTTGGATCAGCGGGTTTGAAAGTTATGGTCGAAGAATATGGGGTCGGTTGTACTCGTACTAAACTCTACACTTAATTGTGCAGATCCTGGTGTTGGACCGAGACGCCAGTAGCTGAGACTTGTTGCTGAGTTATCTATGAGAGACGAGGTAGAGCTACATCTCGACCGCAGTCTTGGCATCTCTTTTTATTTTGTATTGTTGTCTTTCATTCAGACACTATTGTTATTTGGTATTTCAGACTTGTATTTCCGTATTAGAGCTCATGACTCAGTATTTACCAGTTCTGGAGGATTTATTATGTGTCGACGCCATTATGTTATATGATGGCTTTAGACTTGTGTTATTTTTGTCATTTCTATTATTATGATTCGATATTGTTATGTTCGGCTTGCCTAGCAAGTGCGTTAGGAGTCATCACGATCGATTGATGATTTTGGGTCGTGATAGGGCTGGAGGCTATTTTTTGCTTCGTGTCCGCGTTGGGTGAGCCACGTTCATGGAGTCTTGGGGCAGTGGTGCTACACGTTCGTGAGAAGGAAGTCACGTTCGGGAAGAAGAAGCTGGGACTGAAGGTTGACCTTTGCATGGCTGGTCGTGTTCGCGTAGGGCAGACCATGTAAGGAATTGTGTTTGCAAAAGCCATTCTCGCATTCGCGAAGAGGATTTTTGGGACGCTGCAAATTTGGCCTTCGCGATCGCAAGGAGGCTTCTGCGATCGCGAAAAGGATGGACCTGGGCATAATGTGTTTTATTTCGGGACTTGGGCTAATTTCTCTCACTTTTCAGTTGGGTTGGGCGATTTTGGAGCTCTTTGGAAGGGGGATTTTCATCAAGCATCATAAACTAAGTGATTTGTACCAATTATGAGTTAAATACATGGATTATATAAGGATTTTAACATTGAAATTAGTAAAATTTTGGGATTTTGGTGAAAAACCTAGAATTTGGTATAAATGGGATTTGACCATGAAATTGACTATGGAATTGTGTATAAGTTATATGTTTGAGTTCATAACGCCATGGGTAACGTTTACCATTGAAAATTTTCGGAATTTGGGCTCGTCGGCCCGGGGTTGACTTTTATTGACTTATCCAGTTGGGTTGAAAAATTACTCTAATAGTTGAATTATGAGTTTATGGGCATACATTGATTGGTTTGCACGTCCTTTGACTAGTTCGGAGTTGCTCGGCGCCGTTTTGAGGCGACTAGTGAGGTTTGGGAGCCGAATAGTATTCTTGGAAGCAAGGTAAGTCTCTTGGCTAATCTTGTAAGAGAGAGTTATCCCCGTAGGTATTCTAATTGTTGTGTGCTACTTGTTTGGGTTCTACATACGTACTAGGTGACGAGAGTCAGTGGGTAGCTAGATTTATGTTCATGTACGGGTAGACTTAGATCTTTACCATGACTTCATTGTACTATTTGATCTAAACTTATTTGTTTGATTACTTAATTTTATAATTGATATTGACTAGAATTTATGGTTTGACCAAGCCTCTTTACCTTGAGTTTTGGCGGGATACTTGATTGTCGATAAAAGTTATGTGTTTTTTGCATTCCTACCCTCGTGTTGTGTTTATGTGATCGGTAGTCCGGGAAAGTTTCTCTATTCCTTTGGATTGGGCCGTACGCCTTGGCAGTGTACACTATTATTATGGATCGGGCTGCGCAGCAGAATTCATGCGTAGTATTTGATAGGTGTCAGAATACACATGAGTTTTCCTTCTTGGCTTGATACTTGACATCTACTTGATTTTCCTTGTTTGATTGAGTTAGTATGTAGTATTTGAGGATTTCATATTATTATTCTGTTGAAGGATCATGTTAGTTACAATTACTTATTTCTTTGCTACTTGTGTTTTATGCCTATCTATTTTCATGTACTTTAATTATTGGACCACTAGTAAGTGTTGTTGTCGACTCCTAGTTACTACTTGTTCGAGGTTAGACTAGATACTTACTGGGTACGCGTTGATTTACGTACTCATACTATACTTCTGCACTGATTGTGCAGGTACTGAGGCATGTACTTCAGGAGGTCATTCGGGCGCGTAGACGTACAATTCGAAGACTTAGTGGTATATTCTCTCCATGCTTCTATCTGCAGCACCCGAAGTCTCCTTCTTGTTATGTTTATTATTTTTGTCTATTTTATTTCAGACAGTGTTATAGTGGTATTGTATATTCAACTAGATTGCTCATGCAATTGTGGCACCGGGTTTTGGAGATTTCTAGTGGATGTTCACGGTTATACCTAATGTTATTATCATTTTGCTTTATGTTTTATTCTTACTCCATGACTTGGTATGGAAAAACGTATGTTTCATGGTTTCTAACTTCAATTCCACTTACTTAATGAACTTCCTATTTAGTTGGAAAAATTGATTAGAATCACTTACCCAATGATTGTAGGTGAAGATCCCCTCTTCAAATAACCTCCTACCGAATCTAGGGTTCTAAAATGAGAGAAATGATATGAAATCCCGATTTTCCAACCTTTTGTTCAGTTGCATATGCCGCAATTGCAAAGAAAGCCTCGCAAATGTGGCAAATATCAAGCCCATGAGATGTCACACTTGCGACGCAGACCTTGCAAAATGCGAAGTCTGCCCTCCTTGCAAATGAGACCTTATGGTCGCAATTGCGACCTACCCAACTTAAGCCTAGCCTTCGCAAATGCGAACTAGGTATTGCAATTGCAATACCTGAGTCCCCCTATCATGTTCGCAATTGCGATGCTGGTGCTCACAATTGTAATGCTGATGCTCGCAATTTCGACAACTGTAGCACCAACACACCAACAACCTGTATTTGAGTCCAAGCCTTTCCGAAACATGTCTGAAACTCACTCGAGCCCTCAGGACTCCAAACCAAACATCCACACAAGTCTAAAAAAATTGTGCGATCTTGCTCGCATGATAAAAACACAAAAATAACATCTAGAACTACGGATCGAACATAAAAATGCATTAATTCCAAAACAAAGTTCAAGAACCTCTAGAATTGCAACCAAGCGTCTGAATCCTATAAACCAACTCCAAATAACACCAAATTTTGCAGAAAAGTTACAAATAGCAAAACAGACCTATTCCAAGTCCCAAGATTAAACTCCGAACCCGTTAGCCAAAAACTAACCTACGGTCAAACTTGGAGAAACTTCAAAACCTCAAATTGCCAATGTTTGGCAAAACAATACAAATCAACCTATGGACCTCCGAATTCATTTCTGGGCACAAGTCCAAGTCTAAAATCACAATACAAACCTATCGGAGCCATCAAAATACCGTTCTGTGGTCATTTTTATAAAAGTCATACTTCGATCAACATTTCCAACTTAGGCTTCTAAGCCAAGAACTAAAGTGTCCAAATCTACCCAAAATCTTCCCTGAACGTAACTAACCAACCCCGAAATTATAAAGCCGCAAATACACATGTGTGAAGCATCAAAAGGGGAAACAGGACTTAAATACACAAAATAACCGGTCGGGTCATTATAATTGTCCTTCTTGAGCGTCTGGTGGTGCAGCCAACTTGGATTCTTTCAAGGTTTTAGACTTTGATGAAAGAACCTGCTCTTATACCAATTATTGTTGTAGAGTTGCACCGTGACACAAGAGGGAGGAATGAACTATTTTTTACTAGGTTTTTGCGAATCAAAGAACCTGGTTCTTTGATGTACCAAAAGCAGGCACAAATAGCTAGGAAAGTACGGAATATAAAGAACATAATAATTTTAGGTGAAAAACTCCTTGCTCAAGGGAGTAAATATCACGACCTACCCTTGTAGGATTTACCTTCAAACTTCACTAACTTCAAAGAGCTGTTTTAGGTTATAACTCATAACCAATGAGACTAACTCTAGTACCCTACCTCTACAATCAACCTAATTATAATGATTGCTTTCTAAATAACTCTAGTCTAGAAAGCAAAACAAAAATTTCACCTATATTTGTGCTAACCTATGATTACGCTTCTCAAAAGTAAATATATTACAATTTATGTAACGACTCGACTGGTCGTTTTGCTTTCTAGAACCCCATTCCCCTATATAAGACTTTCCGTACTTGCTTTTACTGATTTATGACTTGCAGGGATGGTTGGTTCGGGATTTGGAAGAGTTTGGGTTGAAATCGGAACACTTAGTTCCTTAAGGTTGGCTTAAAAGGCCAAGTTTGACTTTGGTCAACATTTTGAGTAAACATCCTCGGAATCGGAATTTGAAGGTTCCAACAGATTTATATGATGATTTTAGACTTGGGCGTATGCTCGAATCGGGTTTTGGGTGACTCGGGAGCGTTTTGGCGCCTAATAGTGAAAATTGGTCCTTGAAGGATTTTAAAAGTTCTTTAAATTTGGTTTGGAGTGGGTTTTTGGGGCATCAAGGTCCGAACGGAATTCCGAGACCGGGAATAGTTCCTTAATGTCATTTAATACTTGTACACAAAATTCAGTGTCCATCCGAGTAGTCTAAGTATGATTCGACGCGTTCAGAGAGATTTAGAAACTTGAAGTTCAAAGTTTGATTCAATTTGGTTTTGTGGTGTGATTCTTGGTTTTATTGTTGTTTTACGCGTTTCGAGAGTTCGAGCAAGTCCGTATTATGTTTATGGACTCGTTGGAATTTTTGGACGGGGTCCTGAAGGGCTTGGGTGCGTTTCGAACCACCCGGAGTTGAGATGAAACTCACCAGATTTGCTACTTCTGGTTTCCTTCTTCGCGAACGCAATCGCACCCTCGCGTTCGCGATGAAGGATTTGGGATGTTGTGGCTGGGAAGCTTTTGCCCTTCGTGTTCGCGTGTTGAGGATCGTGTTCGCGAAGATCTGGGTCCTCTAGCCTTCGCGTTCGCGTGGCCTAGCTCGCGTTCGCGTAGAGGAGGCTTAGCTGGTAGCCGCTGTTGAGTCTTCGCGTTCACGAAGTAGCCCTCGCGCTCGCGTAGGGTAGGCCATGTGAGCCTCCGCGTTCACGAGGCTCCTGTCGCGTCGCGTTGAGTAAGCTTCCTGGGCCTGGACCATCGCCTTCGCAATCGCGAGGCCTTTTCCACGATCGTGAAGAAGGCAGACCTGGCAATGAACTTTTTAAAAACGGGACTTAGGCCATTTTTGCTCATTTCTTCCATTGTGGTGCGATTTTTGGAGCTCTTGGAGAGGGTATTTCACTTAGCACTTTGAGGTAAGTAATTTCTACATCATGTGAGTTAAATACATAGTATATGGGTAGATTATAACATGTAAATTAGTGAAAATCATGGGTTTAGGTAAAAACCTAGGGTTTTGCTAAAAGCGAGATTTAACCACGAAATTTGTTATGGAATTAAGTAGAAATCATATACTTTTATGCTCCCTAGGTTTTGGGTAACAACTTCCTTGAAAAATTTTCGGAATCTGAGCATGTGGGCCTGGGGGGTAAATTTTAGGAATCTTGCAATTTAGGTTGCGTAATCACTTAAATGGGGGAATGTGAACTTTTGAGCTTAAATTGATTAGTGTATGTAATATTTGACTAGTTTCGAGTCGTTTGGCGTCAAATTTGGAGATTTGGGCGCGTTCTTGAATTGGAAGTAGGCTTGAGACGAGGTAAGTCTCCTTTCTAACCTTGTAAGAGGGATATTTACCCATAGGTGAATTTGATTACAAATATGAGTAATTGTGGGGGCTACGTACGCACGAAGTCACGGGAGTCCGTACGTAGCTTCTATTCCTGTTATGTCCGGGTAGTTTAGGTTTGCACCATACTTTGTGAACACCGTTATTTGATGATACTTGCTATTTGTAATAAATGGAATTAAGTTGAGAATTTCTAAGGATTTAAAGCTTCAAGTTGAATTGCCTTTTTATTAAAGAAAAGAATTTAAGAAAGAATTTGATTTAAATAATTAAATTTATATTTTACCGCGTCGCATGAATGATTCGCGAGCGGGGTGAATAGATGCATTTATGGTTCGCCCCTTTCGACCCTCCGGCAGTGCACATTTTATTATTATATTGGATCGGGACGTACGACCTCGGCATAACTTGTGTGTTATTTATTTGTAACTCTCTGTGAATTGTACTACTTTAATGCCTTGAATGTAAATTGTTAAATGATATGACTGAAATGACGTTATATTTATGGAAGAAGAACTTGTCACTTTCTGATATTTACTATCGGCATTTTTCATGATATCCATGCTTAGCATACCACTTTAATTATTTTATTGTTGGCCCCAGTAAGTGTAAAGTCGACCCCTCGTCACTACTTCTTCGAGGTTAGAATGGATACTTACTGGGTACATATTGTTTATGTACTCATATTACGCTTCTGTACTTAATTGTACAGGATCTAAGGCAGGCGCATCTAGTTATCCACCAGGCGCGCATACTTGATTCGGACTAAGACTTACGGTGAGCTACCCCCAACCTAGCCGTTCAGCAGCATACCGGAGTTTCTTTTTTGCTTGTATCTGTCTACTTAATTCAGAGAGTAGGGTAGTGTTCTTTTGTATATTCTACTAGTTACCCACACACTTGTGACACTAGAACTTGGCGCATAGTAGTAGACTTGATTTTGGGTTGTATTCCTATAATTATGATTTCTTTTAGTTGTGTCCGTTTTAGTTGCCTTAAAATAAATCCGTTATATATATCAAATGATTTAAATTTAAGTATAGTTAAATGTTGGGATTGCCTAATAATAATGGGAAACACCTAAGTTGTTCACTGTTGGCTTGTCTAGTAACGGTGCTGGACGCCATCACGGCCTGATATGGAGTTTGGTCGTGACAACATGGTATCAAAGAACTAGGTTCACGTAGGTCTCACAAGTGATGGGCAGACCTCATAGAGTCTTGCGGATCGATGCAGAGACGTCCGTATTTATCTTTGAGAGGTTATAGGGTGTTAGGAAACTACTCTTTATTTATCTTCTATCGTGCAGTTGATGGTATACCAAATTTCCTTCTTCTATTCTCTCACAGACGGTGAGGACGTGTACGACTGACGTTCCAGACCCGAGAGGAGCTGTTCCCCCAGTAGCTAGAGGCCGAGGCAGAGGCCGGGAGAGGACACCGGCCCGAGGTAGGGGACGAGGGCGTCCCAGTGCTGCCCTAGTTGCACCACTAGCGGATCCTGTAGATGATCCCATTATTGAGCAGCAGGGCGAGGTGCCCACAGCAGAGCCAGCCCCAGTAGATTTCATGACAGCACCGGGCTTTCAGGAGGTCATGGGCCGTATGCTACGGTTCATGGATTCTATGACCCAGGCTGGTTTATTTCCAACAGACCCGGCCACATCACAGGCGGCGGGGCGAGCACAGACCCCTACTGCTCAGGCTCTTGGGCATGCATCCGTAGTGTATCAGACTCCGGGCACACTACCCGCGGATGGGGCCTAGTGTGACGACCCGACCCGTCGTCTCATGTGTTACTGCTCCGTTTTCCCCATTTTTATGCTTCTTCATGTTTCGTTATCGGTATGTGGTGTGTTAGAGTTGATTCGGATTGGTTTTGATAAGAAATGAGACACTTAGTCTCTTTAAGGATGCTTAAGTTGGAAAAGACAACCGGACGTTGACTTATGAGTTATAGGGCTTGGATGTGATTTCCGGTGATTCGGTTAGCTTCGGGAGGTGATTTGTGACTTAGGAGTGCGATCGGAATTGAATTTGGAGGTCCGGTGTAGAATTAGGCTTGAATTGGCGAAGTTAGTATTTTGGCGAATTCCGGTTGATAGGTGAGATTTTGATCCGAGGGTCGGATGGGATTCCGAGAGTTGTTGTAGCTTCGACATGTGATTTGCGATGTGCGTGCAAAATTTCAGGTCATTCGGACGTCGTTCGGTCGGGTTTTTGATCGAAAGTGTATTTCGGAAGTTTTTAAAAAATTAGGCTTGAATTCGATGAGTTTTGGGTAATTTGATGTTGTTTGAGGTGCTTGATGATTGGAACAGATTTGAATAATGTTATGAACTATGTTGGCATGTTTGGTCGGGGTCCCATGAGGCTCGGATAAGTTTTGGAAGAGTTTTTGGAAGATTTTTGCCGTTTTGAGCATAAGCATGTAATGATCTAAAGGTTCATTTTTAGTTCTAGAGATCCAAATTTGATTTCGAGACTTCCGGAATTTTGATAATGAATTATAGGACTGATCTGGAAATTTTGGTCTAATTTCAGCAAGTCGCGATTGGGTTTTTGACGCGAAATATGAGTTAATTGTTTAACGAGCGAAATGGGTATTGAACTGGGAAAATGAGCTCCGAATTGATTTTTGATTGAAGGGTTGTGTTCGTATTATTATTTGTGACTCGTAGGAACAAGAATCGTCTAATTCCGAGTTCGTATGACGGAGTTAGAGCCAGTTTAGTGAAACAAAAACTGCTGCAATTTATTGGGCAGTTGCTGGTTTTTTTTAAGCGCGTGAACAGTACCGCACGTGTGAATAGTAATTCCGAAAAATTCTGGGCAGTCAGTTTATATCCGCGATTTTGGGTCATTTTTCCTCCATGGTTGATGATTTTAAGAGCTTCTTGGTGGAGATTAAAGAGGGTTCAAGGGGGAACGACTTGAGGTAAGTTTCTTGAACTTAAAACTCGATTTTATGATGCTAATACATGGATTAGAGCTGAGAACTCAAGTAATTTATGGGCAAAAATGGTGGTTTAGGGCTTGAAACTTAAGAGAGTTAAAATGGAGATTTGAGGGGTCATTTGAACTCCGATTTTGGTAAATTTGATATGTACGGACTCGTGGCGAGACGAGGAATCCGGTGATGTGAATTTTGTAATTTTTCGAGAAGTGTGCCCGGGGCTCGGGTTTTGCCAACTTCGTGATTTTTGATATTTTTCGAGTCTTTTCGATTGGGTTATGATTCATTAGCCTATTGTGACGTATTCCTTGTGGTTTTGGTTAGATTCGACGCGCGTGGAGGTTGATTTGAGGGGCAAAGGCATCGCGAGCTAGAGATTTCACCGGTTCGAGGTGAGTAATGATTTTGAATGACGTCCTGAGGGTTTGAAACCCCGGATTTGCACAACTTGGTGCTATGTTGAGATGAGACACGCGTTCCATGACGAGCGCGGGGTCATTTACTATTGGGGACTGTGACTTGGTCCAGTCCGGATGATATTTTACCGCGTATTAGCAATGACTTGTTGTTTTCACTATGATTTGGGCTTATTGCCATATTTGGGGCTTATTGCCGACTGTTTGAACTCTTTATGAACTATCATCACTGTTTTCCTCACTGTTTGAAATATTATTTGAACTCAGTCCATGTGATTTACACTGTTTCTTGAACTCAGCCATATTTACTCAAATTTGGAGTTTTAAACTGATATTTGAACTATTGTTTGAGCTGAGTATTATTGCTTTACTGTTGCCCGAGGGTCTGTTGACTATTTCTGGACTGATTGAGGCCGAGGGCCTTATGTGAGGGCATGATGAGTGAGGTGAGGAGGCTTTCAGGCCTCGTATTGATACTGTTCAGGCTTTCAGGCCTTGTTGATAGCGCTTGGGCTGTAGGAGCCCCTCCGGAGTCTGCACACCCACAGTGAGCGCGGGTACCCATTTTAGAATTGGACAGTGGTAACAATGACACTGTCATACGTGTTTTGGTCAGGTAACAATGGCTGACCAGTCAGGTAAAAATAGCTGACCAGTGGTAACAATGACACTGAAACACGCGTTGGGTCAAGTAACAATGGCTGACCAGTCAGGTAACAATGGCTGACCAGTGGTAACAATGGCACTGAAACACGCGTTGGGTCAGGTAACAATGGCTGACCGGTCAGGTAACAATGACTGAC
>NW_017675119.1:40743-75563 GCF_001879085.1 Nicotiana attenuata
GGGATTTCGACGGTAGTTAATGGAGTAAGATTTCTAGAACCTAAAACATGATTAGTATGTGAAATTAACCTACAAATTTATGGAATTAAGCCTTAAATTGATGAACTAGGACTTGGGATTTTGAGATTTATATTTGGGGATTTGAGGGAGCATTTGAGCTCGGATTTTGGTAAATTTGATATGTATGGACTCGTGGCGAGACGAGGAATCCGGTAATGTGAGTTTTGTAATTTTTCGAGAAGTGGGCCCGGGGCTCGGGTTTTGCCAACTTCGTGATTTTTGATATTTTTCGAGTCTTTTCGATTGGGTTATGATTCATTAGCCTATTGTGACGTATTCCTTGTGGTTTTGGTTAGATTCGACGCGCGTGGAGGTCGGTTTGACGGGCAAAGGCGTCGCGAGCTAGAGATTTCACCGGTTCGAGGTGAGTAATGATTTTGAATGACGTCCTGAGGGTTTGAAACCCCGGATTTGCACAACTTGGTGCTATGTTGAGATGAGACACGCGTTCCATGACGAGCGCGGGGTCATTTACTATTGGGGACTGTGACTTGGTCCAGTCCGGATGATATTTTACCGCGTATTAGCAATGACTTGTTGTTTTCACTATGATTTGGGCTTATTGCCATATTTGGGGCTTATTGCCGACTGTTTGAACTCTTTATGAACTATCATCACTGTTTTCCTCACTGTTTGAAATATTATTCGAACTCAGTCCATGTGATTTACACTGTTTCTTGAACTCAGCCATATTTACTCAAACTTGGAGTTTTAAACTGATATTTGAACTATTGTTTGAGCTGATTATTATTGCTTTACTGTTGCCCGAGGGGCTGTTGACTATTTCTGGACTGATTGAGGCCGGGGGCCTTATGTGAGGGCATGATGAGTGAGGTGAGGAGGCTTTCAGGCCTCGTATTGATATTGTTCAGGCTTTTAGGCCTTGTTGATAGCGCTTGGGCTGTAGGAGCCCCTCCGGAGTCTGCACACCCACATTGAGCGCGGATACCCATTTAGAATTTGACAGTGGTAACAATGACACTGTCATACGTGTTCTGGTCAGGTAACAATGACTGAACAGTCAGGTAACAATGGCTGACCAGTGGTAACAATGGCACTGAAACCCGCGTTGGGTCAGGTAACAATGGCTGACCGGTCAGGTAATAATGACTGACCATACTTGAGCATACTTGTTTTACGAATTGTTTTCAAAGAGAATTTCTTGCTATGTTTCACTGGTTCCTACTGTTTACTTGATTTTACTGTTTGAGATAGCATTATCTGTGCCTGTGTGGGATTTTATATTCTTAGTCGTTATTCATTTTTATTGCTCACTGGGTCGGAGTACTCACATTACTCCCTGCACCGTGTATGCAGATACAGGCATAGCAGAGTTCGTTCCTAAGCGCTCATTTCCATCCAGACCAGGCAGACCCGGAGAGACGAGGCAACTGTCAGCGTCCACAACCCCGTTTCTTTTTTATTATCTGTACTTCGTTTATCTTCGGATTATGTTCTTAGATACAGTCTTGTAGTAGATATTAAACTCTGTAGTGGCTCATGACTTGTGACACCCCGATTGCGGGCTGGATTTGGGTTGGCATCCTTGTTATTGCGGTTATTCCGTAATATTGGTTACGATATTCCTGCTTTAAGCTTATTTATGATTAATAACTGTTAGATATTTGAGGAGTTAATGTTCTGTTGGCTGGCCTTGTCTTCACGAGAGGCGCCATCACGACCCAGTGGGTTTGGGTCGTGACACCTAGCCAGTTGCAGCAGTGGCACCTGAGCCTAGACCAGCTGCGGACGGCGATCCACAGAAGTTATTGGATAGATGGACTAGGCTACACCCTCCTGTCTTCAGAGGTGAGCGTCATGAGGATGCCCAGGATTTCATTGATAGGTGTAGGGACAGACTGCACAACATGAGGATATTGGAGTCTCATGGGGTTGACTTCACTACTTTCCAGCTAGAGGGCAGGGCCCGTAGATGGTGTCAGTCTTATGTTCTTGGCAGAACAGCAGGTTCCCCTCCCATGACTTGAGGCCAGTTCGCACAGCTTTTCTTGGATAGGTATATCCCACCCTCCGAGAGGGAAGAGTTGCGGTATCAGTTTCAGCAGCTTGAGCAGGGTCAAATGTTAGTGACCGACTACGAGGCGAGGTTTTCTGAGCTGTCTCGCTATGCACTTATGATACTTCCTACAGATGCAGAGAGAGTACAGAGGTTTGTTGCGGGGCTGCACTCCAGTATTAGGGCCAATATGCCCAAGAGGTTGAGATGGAGACTTCTTATCAGCTGGTACTAGAGATTGCTCGGAGGATTGAGGGCTACTGTCAGAGGGGTAGAGAGCAGGTGCACCAGGACAAGAGGGTCCGTTTCTCCAAAAAGTTTAGAGGTGCCCCGGCTAGGGGCAGAGGTCAGTTTGGGAGGGGTCGGCCTAGCAGGCCCCCATATTCAGCAGCACCACCTCCTCGAGGTGCTCCAGTGCACCCCTATTTCAGCGCCATGCCAGAGAGTTCTTATCGCCCACCAGCTTATCAGGGTTCTTCCAGTGCCTATTCCAGTGCCATGCCAAAAGTTCATACCGCCCGCCAGTCATTCAGGGTTCTTCTAGTAGGTATTCAGGCCATCAGGGTCAAACGTCGGGACAACAGTCTATGGTACCGAGATGTTGTTACGAGTGTGGAGATCTGGGTCATATGAAGAGGACCTGGCCTAGACTTCGGGGCAAGGCAGTGCAACAGGGCCAGCAACCCATAATTTCAGCACCGGCTGTCCGACCACCCAGAGGCGGAGGACAGGTTGGCAGGGGCCGTCCTAGAGGTGGAGGCCAGGCAGGGGGAGTTCAGCCAGCTATTACTCAGTCAGGTGGAGGCCAGCCAGCCGGCGCTCCAGCTAGATTTTATGCTTTTCCGGCCAGACCAGATGCGGTGGCCTCAGATGCCGTGATCACAGGTATTATTTCTGTCTGCGCAGGGATACTTCGGTACTATTTGATCCAGGGTCCACCTATTCATATGTGTCATCTCTGTTTGCTCATTTTCTGGATATTCCTCATGATTCCTTGGGTACTCCTATTTATATGTCCACTCTTGTGGGCGATTCTGTGGTTGTGGATCGGATCTACCGGTCCTGTGCGGTTACGTTCTATGATTACGAGACTAGAGCGGACCTTCTGTTACTTGATATGATCGACTTTGAGGTCAACCTGGGCATGGACTGCTTATCCCCATATCACGCCATCCTAGATTGCCATGCCAAGACTATTACTTTAGCGTTGCCAGAGTTGCCGAGGTTGGAGTGGAAGTGTTCTTCCGTTAGTACATCTAGTCGGGTTATCTATTTTCTGAAGGCTCGACATATGGTCGAGAAGGGTTTTTGGGCTTATCTAGCTTATGTTCGAGACACCATTGCAGAGTCTCCGACTATTGATTCAGTGCTAGTAGTCCGGGAGTTTGCCGATGTGTTAGTTTCTATGAGTCCACCAAACAGTATAGTACCTGGTCCTCTACAAGGTTATGCTGAGAATGCTAACAAAATAGTAAGTAAATGAGACACAAGATTTATACGAGGAAAAATCCCAACTCAAGGGGACAAAAACCACGACCTACACCTGTAGGCTTTCAACTTTAATAACTTGTGAACATCTATTACAAGCCACTTTGTAATGACTCCATTACAAAGGATTCAACACAACTAACTAGTGGTACTCTCACCACAAGCCACTTTGTTACTCTCTAGTTACAAAGGATTTGACTAATTTGTGATACTCTCACCACAAGCCACTTTGCCACTCTCTAGTAACAAAGACTTTAACTTCTGACTAAACCTAGTCACAACATAAACTTTGAGAGTTCACGAATTTTACGAGAGGATTCCTAATCAACGCTTCAGGCTAAGCAGTTTAGGAGATACAATAAGAACAATAACAAAGTTACAACTCTACTAGGACAACAACATACTAACTTTAGGAACTGGTCCGTAGTAGCGTTTAACTTTGTTCTTCAAGCTCGTGAGAATTAATTTCACTATTTTGCAAAGGCTTGAATGGGAACCGAAATGTCGTAGTGATGTTTTGATATAAACTCATTGTTGATACACCTTGATGACATCACTTGACATGATGTAATCATTTTAGTTGGTCAAGAAATAAGTGGGCACTGGACGCAGTGCAATACAGGCAGAAACAGTGCAGGCGGTCACGTCGCTTCCAGCTGTGTCCAATTGACTTTTTACTGCTATGAGGGAACCACAAGGGTATCGGGTCCTTGTTTGGTTTCTTATCTCCTGAAGCTATAGCAGTTCACATTTAGTTGGAATCCGTTAACTTGTAGTGTAGTCCAAGTGTGTCAGGTTCCCTATCTGGTCCTTGACAATAAGTTTGTTAGATCATCAAAACATAAAGCAAGACATTGAAAACCTATCAATTTCCCCCTTTTTGATGATGACAAACTTAACATTGATAACGTGGATTTACAGTAAAGAGAACCCGATTAATTAACATGTTTCCCCCTGACTTTATGCCTCCTTCCTTATTGAAGTAGTTCCCCCTGACTTTATGCCTTCCTTATTGCTCATTATATCTGCACTTATTTATTCCCCCTTTTGGGATCATTAAAAAGACACAAACGGATAAACAGCAGAAAGAAGTCTAGCCGAGCTAACTCATGCCACATATGTGCACACAGTCATGATAGAGAAGAGAAACATAGAATTTAAGCATTGAGATAATAAAAAAGGATAGATTTGATATTAATAAAATTTAATATGCCTTTGCTTAAAAGCAAAGGCAAGATTGGACTGTTACAACGGGAGCAGTACTGTTTCATCCCAACCACATAAAAAAAGGAAAACAAAACACCAGCCAATAAAGAAAAAATTAAAGGACATTTCCAGACACTGGTCACTGAAGGGGTACTTAGGGGGCACTAGGAGTAGAGGGCTTGGAGGCTGCAGCAAGTGTTTGGAGAACCAGGTCTATTCGGGCATTGGCCGACTTTTGCTCATTGAGCAGTTCTGATTTCAGGTTCTGTACTTGCGCCCGGAGATCAACATTCTCTTTTGTCAAACGAGCTACTTCATCATTTGATGCAGGAGCCCCTTGGGCTTGCTGACCTTCCAGTATAGCATTCCTAGCCTTCAACCGACGAATCTCTTCAATTGCACTATTCTGAGCGGTAATGAGCTGTGAGACGGTTGATGTACTTCCTACCCCCCCCATGCTTCTCTATGCATTCGCATTCTTCCAATGTTGTCTGTGAGAAAGTCTGCTTCATTGTCCCCACCTTGCCTTGCCCCAGTGGCACTTCAAAGAACTTAAACACTCGCGTAAGCAAAAACCCATAGGGAAGGCCATGATTACCATATTTGAAGGTGTCTACCTTTTGCATATGTTCAATCATAATAGCAGGCAGGCTTATAAGAGCAAAGCTATCCAGTTGCTCCATCAAGAATAGGTCAGACATAGAGGTTACGAACCTCTTCTCAGCTCGAGGCAATAGAACTTTGTTTACCAATTCGAAAAGCAGCTGATAGATAGGAAGTAACGCCTTCTTATGGATCTGGTCCCCCTTTTGGTTTGTGTTGTCTTTGACCACGGCATTTCTGAAGTTAACCTGACACACATCCCGTACACTAGACACACCAACTGTTGGAACTTCAAGAATTTCTCCAAGCAACTTTACATCGAATACGATATCTACTCCATTCACCAAAGCACAGATGTGGTCGGTCTCAATGGGAAAAAGGCTAGCAAAGAAGCTTTGTACCTCATCCTCATATTCCTTAGGTGCATCTATTTGGAATAGATGCCCCCATTGTTGAAACTCAACAATTTCAAGAATTTGGCGCATACCAGCCATCTCAGAGATTGCTGGGTGAAATGTACGACCTAGCAAAACCTTTTGGTGCCGTAGGCGTTCTGAACCAAAGCTGACTTCACTTCTCATTCTCTTCAAGGAACCAGGTTCCTGATTAATTTTAGACTTGCGTTTGCTGGACTTCCCACCACTTGATTTCTCCTTTCCCTTGAATCTAATTAACACATCATCAGTCAACGAAGACTCACGCACAACATCCTTCAACTTGGAGTTAGAAGTTAAAACCTTCTCTACTGAAGCAGGCTGCTTCTTTTTCTGAGACCATTTAACCAGTGAACCAGGTTCATCTGGTGTTTCCTCTTCCACCTCTACCACTGGATTGCTTTATCATTTATGGGCACACTATCTTTCACAGCTTCCTCCTTTGCTTCTTACTACTTTTTCTGCTCTTTTGAAGGGCAGAGTCGTAGGATACCTTAGCCTGCAGCCTGGTAGTAGGTCGTTTGGTGGAAGACTTAGGAGTGGACACAACCCTCCGCTTAACTATGAACGCATTGAGAGCCAGGTTATCTAGATCCTCGTCATCACTGAACCTCATCTCAGGAGCTTGAATATCCAGAGGCGCAACATCAAATGCAGGAGCAGAACTGTCCTGGGAATGAGAATCCTGACCTGGGTCCTCCGGAGAGGGATCAGGTTCCTCATGTGAGAGCCCAGTAGTGTCTGCTAGTGCAGCGTCCTAAACTGGCAGTATGGCTTCTTTATCCACCATACCCTGTACCGTGTTTTCTGAGTGATTATCTCTTGAAGGACACCATTAGCAAATACCACGAAGATGGTTACAACATCCTCTTTCTCGATCGGCAGTTCTGCCACGACAGAATCTGCAGCCACAATGGTGGAACCCTCTGCGACCTCATGCCTTTTAGTTTGTTCTCCACTTGTTCTTTGATTAGTAGGTATAGCGGAAGATAGAGGGGACAGATCGGTATCTTTAGGGGTTTCTGAAATGGAAAGAGACGGAGAATTTGGGTGTGGTGTGATTTCAGCAGGGAGAGTAAGAGTGACCATAAAAGACTCAGAAGGGACGGAGAACTCCATAAGTTTTTTAGTAACAGAGATGACTGAGGCAGGGAGGTCGGGGTTCGCATCAGCCATGGAATGATGGAGTGAAGGTGCTTTGGGAAGTTCTAATAAAGGACATATGGTTTGTGGAAAACAAAAGAGGGCTTTATGAAGAATGGATAATTATTAGGAGAGAGATAGGGACCGGTTCTGAAATGGTGGTTGGGCGTGGAGAAGATTCAGAGGGAGATGGAATGATTTGAAGTGAAGGACGTGACAGCAGAGTCTGAAAAGTTGGATGACATGGCAGTTGTGTTTTGTANCTGCTTCAGCCCATACAATGCTTTGTCCAGTTTAAACACATATTCAGGGTGTTCATGACATTCAAATCCTGGAGGTTGCTTCACATAGACTTCTTCCTTAAGTAGTCCATTCAGAAATGCACTTTTGACATCCATTTGGAACAAGGTGAATTCCATATGAGATGCAAAAGCGATTAGAATTCTAATGGCTTCCATACGAGCGACCGGAGCAAATGTTTCATCATAGTCAATCCTTTCCTCCTGATTGTAGCCTTGAACCACTAGCCTGGCCTTGTTCCTTGTGGTATTTCCCTGTTCATCAAGCTTGTTCCTAAATACCCACCTGGTTCCTATAATGGTTCGATTTGACGGTCTGGGTACCAGGTGCCAGACATTGTTCCTTTCAAACTGATGTAACTCGTCTTGCATGGCTGTAATCCAATCAGCATCTTTCAAGGCTTCCTTGATATTCTTGGGTTCTATTTGGGAGAGAAAGGCTGAGAAGGCAAGTGAATTTCTGGCTTTTGACCTGGTTTGTACTCCAAAATCTAGAGGGGTAATTATGTTGTCAAGAGGATGAGAGCTTTTGTGTCTCCAGTTAGATGTCTGAGGTTCATTTAGAGGGAGTGTGGGTACATTTGACTAGTTTTCCTGTATTCTTCTCTCAGGTGCTAGTGGAGTACCCTGAACTGCATCAACCACTCTTTCTTCAGCTTCAGTGGTTGTAATTGAAGTACCTGGTTCCATTGAAGATGAGGCAGTATTGTCTTCACTCAGCTCTTTTACTTGGCTCATCATATCTGCCTTTCCATTTGTCATGTCAATGACTTCACCAGGGACTAGTAAGGGTTCTCCATCTTGATCTTCTTCAGCACTCTTCTCATAGGATTGATAAGGCTCATCAAAAATAACATGAACACTTTCCTCAACACACTGAGTTTGCTTATTAAATATCTTGTACGCTTTGCTTTGAGAAGAGTAGCCCAGAAATACTCCTTCATCACTCTTGGCATCGAATTTACCAAGCTGATCCTTTCCATTATTGAGAACATAACATTTGCACCCAAATGTTCTTAGGTGAGTCAACTTGGGTTTCCTTTCATTCAGCAACTCATATGGGGTCTTGTTTAGGAGGGATTTGATCATGCACCTATTCACCAAGTAGCAGGCAGTGTTGACTGCTTCAGCCCAGAAGTTCTTTGCAATTCCACTGTCGATTAGCATTTTTCTTTCCATCTCTTCCAGAGTTCTGTTATTCCTTTCCACAACTCCATTTTGCTGGGGAGTTCTGGGAGCTTAGAAGTTGTGGGTAATGCCATTTTCATTGCAGAACTTATCAAATTTGGCATTGTCAAATTCTGTTCCATGATCTGATCTAATGCATGCTACTCTAGACTCCATCTTCACCTGGATTTTCTTCACAAAGGCCACAAACACCTCAAAGGTTTCATCTTTAGTTCTAAGAAACAGAGTCCATGTGAATCTGGAGTAGTCATCCACTATCACAAAAATGTATCTCTTTCCTCCTCTGTTTTGTACTCTCATGGGACCACATAGGTCCATATGCAACAGCTCTAGTGGCTTTGAGGTGCTCACATCCCTTTTAGACTTAAAAAAGGACTTCACATGTTTTCCTCTAGCACAGGCATCACAAATTTTTTGCACCTTGAACTTTGACATGGGCAGACCATGGACTAGGTCCTTCTGAATTAGTTTGTTCAGAAGAGAAAAGCTTGCGTGCCCCAGTCTTCTGTGCCACAGTTCAGCATCATCATCAACAACTTTCAGACAACTCAGATCACCACTTTGTAAGGACTCGAAATCAGCAACATAGATGTTCTTGTATCTCTTGGCCACAAATACCACTTCACCAGTTACCAGATCAGTAACTGTACATATCTTGGACAAGAATTCCACTTTGTTTCCTTTATCACAGATTTGAGAGACACTCAAGAGACTGTACTTCAGGCCACTGACATAGTACACATTTTCGATAGAATGAGTGAGTGACTTCCCGACTTTTCCAACTCCAAGAATGTACCCCTTTTTCCCATTTCCAAAGGATAGACTCCCTCTTTGCAGGGCTTTTAGTGAAAGAAAGTCCATGGTGTTCCCAGTCATGTGCTTTGAACACCCACTATCCATGAACCATTGTTGGCCGCTTCCTTTCACTGTTCCCTCCTTGTTGTCATCATCTTCATCATCATCTGGTTAGGCCATCAACGCAAAGGTTGAGCCATATTCATTTTCCTCGCCTTCAATTGCCATCATGGAGCTATTACCAGCATCGGTTTCATCTTCAGACTCACCAGAGGAATCTCCCCATGCTGCAAGAGCCTGTTTCACCACATTGTCAGCAGATCTCTTTCTATTGAAGTCCTTGAAGGGCACCAGGTTCCTCTTAGCTGCTTTTTCAGGTGTATTCTTGGAGAACTCTTGCTTCAAGAGAGGACAGTCTTTGATGAAGTGTCCAAGCTTTCCACACTTATGACAGAGGTCATAGTTTTTTGGTTTGCTAGAGCTACCCCTTTTTAGCATTTCTCCATTTCTTCTGACCATCTTCTGAAATCTTTTGGTTAGGTAAGCCATGTCACTGTCTTCCTCACTTGAGTCATTGCTATCAACTTTGAGTACCAGGTTCTTTTCTTTCTTTGGTTCTTTTCTTTAACTGTCTATATTCTTCTTCATCTCATAGGTCTTCAGATTTCCAACCAGCTCTTCTATGGTCAGCTCCTGCAAGTCCTTTGATTCAGAAATGGCATTCACCTTGCTTTCCCAAGGGCTAGGTAGAATACTGAGGATTTTTCTGACTAGCTTGTTTCTAGGAATGGTTTCACCAAGTGAGTGTAACTCATTTATGATGGAAGTGAATCCTGTGTGCATATCTTGAATAGATTCATCGTCCTTCATCTTGAAGAGTTCATACTCGGTAGTGAGCATATCGATCTTAGACTGTTTCACTTGGGTGGTTCCCTCAAGAGGTGTTCACAAAGCTTCCCATATCTCCTTAGCAGTGTCGCAGGTAGAGATTCTGTTATATTCTTCAGGTCCTATTCCACATACCAGAATCTTCTTCGCACGAAAATTCTTCTCCAAAGCTTTCCTGTCTGCGTCAGTGTATTCTTTACTGGTTTTTGTCATTGAAAATGGAAGTTCTTCCAGTACCTTTGTTGGAACATACGGGCCGTCACATATGACATCCCATAACTCAGAGTCCTCAGCCATGATAAAATCATGCATTCTTGTTTCCCACCACCCATAGTATTGTCCGTTGAACCTGGGTGGTCGGTATGTAGATTGACCTTTTTTAAAATTTGGTAGAGCAGCCATAAGGAGCCTTCCTAGGTGTTAGCCTGATAGGAGGAACCTGCTCTGATACCAATTGTTAGTTTGTATGAGTCCACCAAATAGTATAGTACCTGGTCCTTTACAAGGTTATGCTAAGAATGCTAACAAAATAGTAAGTAAATGAGACACAAGATTTTTACATGGAGAAATCCCAACTCAAGGGGACAAAAAACAACGACCTACACCTGTAGGCTTTCAACTTTACTAACTTGTAAACACCTATTACAAGCCACTTTGTAATGACTCCATTACAAAGAATTCAACACAACTAACTAGTGGTACTCTCACCAAAAGCCACTTTGTTACTCTCTAGTTACAAAGGTTTTGACTAACTTGTGATACTCTCACCACAAGCCACTTTGCCACTCTCTAGTAACAAAGACTTTAACTTATGGCTAAACCTAATCACAACATAAACTCTGAGAGTTTACGAATTTTACAAGAGGATTCCTAATCAACGCTTCAGGCTAAGCAGTTTAGGAGATACAATAAGAACAATAACAAAGTTACAACTCAACTAGGACAACAACATACTAACTTTAGGAACTGGTCCGTAGTAGCGCTTAACTTTGTTGTTCAAGCTCGTGAGAATTAATTTCACTGTTTTGCAAAGGCTTGAATGGGGAACCGAAATGTTCCAGTGATGTTTTGATATAAACTCATTGTTGATACACCTTGATGACATCACCTGACTAAGAACTTTAGTTGGTCAAGAAATAAGTGGGCACTGGAAGCAGTGCAGTACAGGCAGAAACAGTGCAGGCGGTCACGTCGCTTCCAGCTGTGTCCAATTGACTTTATACTGCTATGAGGGAACCACAAGGGTATCGGGTCCTTGTTTGGTTTCCTATCTCCTGAAGCTATAGCAGTTCACATTTAGCTAGAATCCGTTAACTTGTAGTGTAGTCCAAGTGTGTCAGGTTCCCTATCTGGTCCTTGACAGTAAGTTTGTTAGATCATCAAAACATAGAGCAAAGACATTGAAAACCTATCACGATGTGTTCCCTTCTGACCTTCCAGGCATGCCACCGAATCGTGATTTTGATTTCTGTATTGATTTGGCTCTAGGCACTCAGCCTTTATCTTTTCCACTGTACCCTATGGCTCCGAAAGAGTTGAAATAGTTGAAGGAGCAGCTTGAGGAATTGTTAGTAAAGGGGTTCGTGAGACCACGTGTATCACCTTGGGGTGCACCGGTGTTATTTGTGAAGAAGAAAGATGGGACTATGCGGATGTGCATTGATTACCGCCAGTTGAACAAGGTCACCATCAAGAACAAGTACCCATTGCCGCGCATTGATGATTCGTTTGACCAGTTGCAGGGAGCTACGGTGTTCTCTAAGATCGACTTGAGGTCAAGGTATTATCAGCTGAAGATTCGGGACTCAGATGTCCCGAAGACTGCTTTCCGTACTAGATATGGCCATTATGAGTTCCTGGTGATGTCCTGCAACTTGACTAACGCCCCAGCGACATTTATGGATTGATGAACAGGGTATTCAGGCCTTATATTGATTCGTTCGTCATTGTCTTCATTGATGACATTTTGATCTACTCACGTAGCCTGGGGGAGCACGAGCAACATTTGAGAGTGGTGCTTCAGACATTGCGAGAGCAGAAGTTATATGCCAAATTCTCCAAGTGTGAGTTTTGGCTAGAGTCTGTGGCATTCTTGGGACATGTTGTATCAAGAGAGGGCATTAAGGTGGATCCCAAGAAGATTCAGGTAGTTCAGAGTTGGCCACGTCCCACTTCGGTGACGGAGATCAGGAGTTTCCTGGGGTTAGTAGGTTATTACCGTCGGTTTGTGCAGGGCTTTTCATCCATTGCAGAACCTTTGACTAGATTGACCAGAAGGGTGCTCTATTCCGTTGGTCCGATGATTGTGAGGCGAGCTTTCAGAAGCTCAAGACAGCTTTGACTACATCACCGGTTCTAGTGTTGCCTTCCGATTCGAGGATGTATACTGTGTATTGTGACGCTTCACGCGTTGGTTTGGGTTGTGTATTGATGCAGGAGGGGCGAGTTATTGCATATGCTTCACGCCAGTTGAAGATTTATGAGAAAAATTACCCTATGCTCGATCTAGAGTTAGTCGCGATTGTTCATGCTCTTAAGATATGGAGGCATTATCTGTATGGGGTGTCGTGTGAGGTTTATACTGATCATCGCAGCTTATAGCATTTGTTCAAGCAGAGGGATCACAATTGAGGCAACATAGATGGCTTGAGTTACTGAAGGATTATGACATCACAATTCTTTATCATTTGGGCAAGGCGAATGTGGTCACGGAATTCATTTCAGTAGAAGAGAGGCCACTAGCTTTGGACATTCAGTCCATGGCTAACAGACTTTGGAGGTTGGATATTTTTGAGCCCAGCCGAGTTCTTGCATGTGTTGTTGCCCAGTCTTCACTATTGGGGCAGATAAAGGCTCGACAGTTTGATGATCCGTATTCGGCAGTTCTCAGAGAGACGGTACTACATGGTAGCACCAATGAGGTTTCTATTAGCGAGGATGGTGTTGTGCGACTCTAGGGTCGTCTATGTGTTCCTAATGTCGATGGCTTGAGGGAGAGGATTCTAGAGGAGGCACACAGTTTTAGGTATTCTATTCATCCAGGTGCTACGAAGATGTATCGCGACCTAGGACAACATTATTGGTGGCGGCGGATGAAGGAGGACACAGTTGAGTATGTGGTTGGATGCTTAAATTTCCAGCAGGTTAAGTATGAGCACCAGAGGCCAGGTGGCCTACTTCAGTAGATGACTATACCTGAGTGGAAATGGGAGTGCATTATTATGGACTTAGTAGTTGGATTGCCACGGACCTTGCGGAAGTTTGATGCAGTTTGGGTCATTATCGACAGGTTGACCAAGTTGGCACACTTCATTCCGGTTGCGACTACCTATACTTCAGAGAAGTTGGCCCAGATTTACATTCGGGAGATAGTTCGGTTGTATGGTGTGCCTGTTTCCATCATATCAGATAAAGGCCCTCAGTTCACTTCCCATTTCTGGAGAGCCGTACAGAGTGAGTTGGGGACCCGCGTAGAGCTCATCACAGCATTTCATCCACAGACCGATGGGCAGTCAGAGCGGACAGTTCAGATCCTGGAAGACATGCTCAGGGCATGTGTGTGTGACTTTGGAGGGCAGTGGGATCAGTTCTTGCCCTTTGCCGAGTTTTCTTACAACAACAGTTATCAGTCCAGCATCGAGATGGCTCCATTTGATCTAGGAGCGACTTCGCATCGTACAGTCCAGACAAAAGAGTTACGCGGATCAGAAGGCGCAGGATGTATCATTTATGGCCGACAAGAAGGTTCTCCTGAAAGTCTCGCCGATGAAGGGTATTATGAGGTTCGGGAAGAAGGGCAAGTTGAGCCCCTGGTTTATAAGCCCAATTGAGGTGTTGAGGCGAGTTGGGAGGTTGCTTATGAGCTTGCTTTACCTCCCAGCTTATCAGGAATTCATCCGATTTTTCACATGTCTATGCTACGGAGGTACCGCGCCGACTTGTCTCATGTGTTAGACTTCAACACTATTCAGCTAGATGGGAGCTTGGGTAATGAGGAGGAGCCAATTGCTATTGTTGAAAGACAGGATCGTCAGCTGAGATCCAAGAGGATTTCCGTGGTTAAGGTTCAGTGGAGGGGCCAACCAGTCAAGGAGGCAACCTAGGAGTCCGAGGAGGACATGCAGAGCAGATACCCACACTTATTCAGCACTTCAGGTATGAATCTAAACCCGTTTGAGGACGAACGTTTGTTTAAGAGGTGGAGAATGTAATGACTCGACTGGTCGTTTTGCTTTCTAGAACCCTATTCCCCTAAATAAGACTTCTCGTACTTACTTTTACTGATTTATGACTTGCAGGGATGGTTGGTTCAGGATTTGGAAGAGTTTGGGTTGAAATCGGAACATTTGGTTCCTTAAGGTTGGCTTAAAAGGACATGTTTGACTTCGGTCAACATTTTGAGTAAACGACCTCGGAATCAGGATTTGAAGATTCCAACAGGTTCGTATGATGATTTCGGACTTGGGCGTATGCTCGGATCAGGTTTTGGGTGACCCGGGAGCGTTTTGGCGCCTAATAGTGAAAATTGGTTCTTGAAGGTTTTTAGAAGTTCTTTAAATTTGGTTTGGAGCAGATTGTTTTGGTATCGAGGTCCGAAAGAAATTCTGAGACTGATAATAGTTTCGTAATGTCATTTAAGACTTGAATGCAAAATTCAGTGTCAATCCGAGTAGTCTAAGTATGATTCGATACGTTCAGAGCGATTTAGAAACTTGAATTTCAAAGTTTGATTTAATTTGGTTTTGGGGTGTGATTCTTCATTTTGTTTTTGTTTTACACGTTTCGAGAGTTCGAGCAAGTTCATATTATGTTTATAGACTTGTTGGAGTTGTTGGACAGGGTCCCAAGGGGCTCAGGTGCGTTTCGAACCACCCGGAGTTGAGATGAGACACACTAGATTTGCTGCTTCTTGTTTCCTTCTTCGCGATCGCGATCGCACCCTCGCGTTCGAGATTAAGGATTTGGGGTGCTGTGGCTGGGAAGCTTTTTCCCTTCACGTTCGCATGCTGAGGATCGTGTTCGTGAAGGTCTGGGTCCTCTAGCCTTCGTGTTCGCGTGGCCTGGCTCGCGTTCGCATAGAGGAGGCTTAGCTGGTAGCCGCTGTTGACTCTTCGCGTTCGTGAAGTAGCCCTCGCGTTCGCGAAGTAGCCCTCGCGTTCGCGTAGGGTAGGCCATGTGAGCCTCCGCGTTCGCGAGGCTCCTGTCGCGTTCGCGTTGAGTAAGCTTCCTGGGCCTGGAACTTTTGCCTTCACGATCGCGAGGCCTCTTTCCCGATCGCGAAGAAGGTAGACATGGCAGTGAACTTTTCAAAAACGGAACTTAGGCCATTTTTGCTCATTTCTTCCATTGTGGTGCGATTTTTGGAGCTCTTGGAGAGGGAATTTCACCTAACACTTTGAGGTATGTAATTTCTACACCGTGTGAGCTAAATATATAGTTTATGGGTAGATTATAACATGTAAATTAGTGGAAATCATGGTTTAGGTGAAAAACTAGGGTTTTGCTAAAAATGAGATTTAATCACAAAATTTGTTATGGAATTTAGTAGAAATCATATACTTATGCTCCTTAGGTTATGGGTAACAACTTCCTTTAAATTTTTTGGAATCCGAGCATGTGGGCCCGGGGGTAAATTTTAGGAATCTTGCAATTTAGGTTGGGTAATCACTTAAATGGGGGACTTGTGAACTTTTGAGCATATATTTATTAGTTTATGTAATATTTGACTAGTTTCGAGTCGTTCGACGTCGAATTTGGAGATTTGGGCACGTTCTTGAATTGGAAGTAGGCTTGAGACGAGGTAAGTCTCCTTTCTAACCTTGTAAGAGGAAAATTTCCCTATAGGTGAATTTGATTATAAATATAAGTAATTGCGGGGGCTACGTACGCACGAAGTCACGAGAGTCCGTATGTAGCCATTATTCCTGTTATGTCCGGGTAGTTTAGGTTTACACCATACTTTAAGAACACCATTATTTGATGATACTTGCTATTTGTAATAAATGGAATTAAGTTTAGAATTTTTAAGGATTTAAAACTTCAAGTTGAATTGCCTTTTTCTGAAAGAGAAGGATTTAAGAAAGAATTTGATTTAAATGATTAGATTTATATTTGACCGTATCGCATGAATGATTCGCGAGCGGGGTGAATAAATGCATCTATGGTTTGCGGCGTTCGACCCTCTGGACCGTACGACCTCGTCATAACTTGCGCATGTTATTTATTTGGAACTTTCTATGAATTGTACTGCTTTAATGCCTTGAATGTAAATTGTTAAATGATATGACTGAAATTGATGTTATATTTATGAAAGAAAAACTTGTCACTTCCTGATATTTACTGTCGGCATTTTTCATGATATCCATGCTTATTATACCACTTTAATTATTTTATTGTTGGCCCTAGTAAGTGTCAAGTCGACCCCTCGTCACAACTTCTTCGAGGTTAGACTGGATACTTACTGGGTACATAATATTTATGTACTCATACTACACTTCTGTACTTAATTGTACAGGATCTGAGGCGAGCGCATCTAGTTATCCACCTAACAACTAAAGAAGTGGTCATCTTCATCTTCAGGAATATGTTTTTTTAGTTGGGCAGCATACTTTGAGAGCACCTTCTTGCCATAATTTCTACTGCCAAGAGCAAAGCAATTGATTTGTCTGTGCAATTGATTTGTCTGTATAACATTAGTTATAAACGGAAGCAATATGTCTCCTTATATTGGTATGAGGGTGGCCGAATTCCTTCTTTAATAAATACTCCAAAACCTAGAATATTTCAATTAAGAAGAAAAATCTACTTCTAATTTCATTTGTTTTCCTTATTGTTTCCACATCCTCAACCTTTTCCTTCCGTGTAAGCAATTCCTTATTTATTGAAATACTTTTAGCACATGAATTCCTCTGGCTAATATCTTTCTTGTTATGCACGAACTGACTTCTTTTCGTAATTCAACTTGTGCGCGTGTTCATTCTTCACGTGTCTAATTGGCATTCCACGTTATCAGCTACAAACATGGTTCTCTTGTCATCTGCATATCATATATGTTCATTAGTTTAGTAGCATAGTATCCTGCCCAAGAAACCTGATTTTTTTATTATGTTTGATCCTAGTTTGTCAATCATCGAAACACATTCATACTCAATTATGCTCAGTTCAACAAAAGCTAGAGAATATGAGATTTACCTGGTCAGATCAAAGATTCAACATTTTTTTTTCAAGACACCAAATACTACTAAGAGAAAGTAAAACATCTTGTAATAGATTCTTCTCTTCGGCATTTACTCTTTTTTAACATAACCTTGGAACTATTTTCTTATTTATCATCCATTGTTGATTAAATTTTCACAAACTAGCAACACAGAAAAGTGACAATTCCCTTGTAAAGAGCGTGAAAATCATATGCGTGAGCATAGTGGGTAGAGAAGATTACATTTGGCATAGAAAAATTGCCTTAGAGGTGGGATAGAAGCTGGACAAGATCTTCGCGCGGAGTGCAGACAACCTTTAAAGGCTTGTTCTGCATAGTCATTCTAGAATTATAGCTTTCCTCCAAGCTTTCTGCTTCCTCAATTTGCCAGTCAAAGCATTGAATAAGTGCACCTAATGCCAAAGAAACTGCTCGCAATCCCATATCAGCTCCAGGGCACGCTCTTCTCCCCATTCCAAATGGTACAAGCTTGTAATTGAACCTTTCTGTTTCCCCCTCCGTTGCCTCAAATCTCTCTGGCTTGAACTTATCAGGCTCCTCCCATACCTTGGGATCCCTGTGAATGGCCCAAGTGTTGACAAATAGCATTGTATGTTTTGGTATATCATATCCTCCAACAATACAATCTTCAGTTGAAAAATGAGGCAATAGAAGTGGTATCGGAGGGTATAATCTCATTGTCTCATTAACAACGCAATGCAAATACGGAAGCTTGTTGAGGTCAGATTCGTTCAGCAAGCGCTTGTTCCCAACTTTGTTGTCAATGTCAGCTCGTAGCTTATATAATGCCTCAGGGTGAGCTACAAGAAGCCTCATTACCCATTGGATGGTTGTTGATGAGGTCTCTGTTCCTGCAACAAAAACTACCTGCAACAAAATAAATGTAGCCTTCATAAAAAAATTAAAGGATCTACCTTTTATTTTAACAGATACAATTTACATTTGAATAATATATTAGTCGGACTTCATGTTCAAGTGCTCATGTATTATCTCGGAAATACAGGCGAAGTTTACCATTTTACAAAGGACAATTAGAATTAAATTTAGGGGTGGATAAAGTGGCACAAACCCATTTGACCCATCCAGGTTTTAATGGGTTGGGCATGAGCTAATTTAATGGAGAAAATCTCATTTTATACCTATTAATTCTAAACTATTTACCCTTTAATGCCCAGACTCAAACTATTTACTACTCCTACCCATACTCCCCAAACTATTTACCCGCTAGTTGTTCCCAGAGTCAAGGCTTCAATCACAAAAAGCTTAGCGTTACTAAAATAAAGATTGGATACAGATTCTCTCTGAATAATCACTGTTATGTACAAGAGAATTTTAGCATACGAAGGTGACCAACTGATAACCGCAATCGAGGTTATTTGAAAAAATTGAACTAGGCTCTGGCCCCTTCCTCCTTTCTCTAATTGAGTAGTTTCCATGAACCATGCGATCAGAATTACATGTGGACAAAACTTACAAAGCCATGGTTTGGATACTTCATTAAGTACAAGAGCAGATTACATCCCAAATCTAAATTTTTGTGTGTATTTGAATATCCACCATTGTTGGGCTTGAAGCTCAATTTTATTTTTGAAGATTTTTTGTTTGATTCAAAGTGGGTGCTGTTAAATATTGCTTATAGTACCTTCTAGAAGTTCATACTGAAATTTTTGATAGCATTTGGACCTGATTTGAGGTGATTGAGATCGAAATTTTCAGTTGAAAATCGAAAGAAGAACACAGCTACAGTATACCACTACAGTATACAATATGTTGTAGGAGCATATAGCTATACTGCAACAGTACACTATTATAATGTACAAAACAGTATACCGCTACAGTATACTAATATACTATAGGAGTATATAGTTATACTACAACAGTATACCATTATAGCATACAAATATATTATTATGGTATACTGTAATAATATGCAAGATATTGTAACAATATGCTGTAATAGTATACAATATACTATAATAGTATACTTATTACCCGTAAATTCACTTCCCTTTTCCCTTTTAATTTGTTTTAAGCTTTTACCCAGCGTGAGGGGCAAATTGAAAATGCAAATAAATAAATAAAAATTATAGTATGCTATATGATGTAACAGTATACTCTTACAATTAGATCCTTTTAGAATTTTTTAAATTTTTTATTGACAACTGATATTATTTTAGTTTAATAATTAAATTAATTTTTTTTAACTCATTGCGTACAATTGTATACCATGTTGGTATAGCTATATACTATACTGGTATCATATGTTAGTTAATATTTTTTTGGTTGTATTAGCTACATTTAATTGGTACACAATTTGATTTTTCTTTAGTAATAATATAAAAAAAGAATAATAAAAAATAGTAAAAACAGTAAATGAATTAGATTATGAAGAGAAAAAGAATATAAAAAAAAGAAGTTAAATGAAATTAGAAAAGGAAAAAAGAAAAAAATAAGAAGAAAAAGAGAAAAAAGAAAAGGAGAAAAGAAAAAAAAAAGAAAAAAGAAAAGGAGAAAATATGCATAGAAATAAAAAAGAATTGGAGAATAAAGAAAATTCCCCACAAACCCTACTATGGGTAGGAAATGTAATTAATTTATGGGTAGAAAAATAAATGGGTAGACAAGGGTATATAGTTTTGTTTTTGTGGGTTACTGTGTCAAAACCCCAATTTAATGATGGGATAAGTTTTGGCACGACCCAACTAAACCCATTTGTTTTCTGTAGCCCAAATCAGCCCACGATTTAAGCCCAAACTGACCCATGAACAGCAATTGTCTTTTAAAGCTTCTAAGGATATGTTTGATATGAAGTAATTTTATCACTTATTTTCTCATGTATGATTGGCGAGTGAAAATTTTTTTCAAAAAAATATTTTCTATTGTTTGGTTAGAGAATCGAAAATATTTTGAAGGAAAATAATTTTCTATGCTACTCTTCTCAACTCACTCAACGCAAATCCCCATGTTTCCTTTGACCCTCCCCCTCACTTCTTCCTCCCAAATACCCAACGTTTTCAACATTCTATTTTCTTCAAGAATTCAATTATTTTTAAAAAAAATTCACACAAATCAAAAGGAACTAATGTGCTGCTTTACTTTTTTTCATAAGAACAACATTGAGATTTGAGCTTCATAACTAAAAATAAAACATACTTTTTCTTGTCGAAACAAAACAAAATTATTCTTTCTATAATATGGAAAGAAAATACTCATTTATCGAAATGAAAGAAAATATCTTTCTACAGCATGAAACGAAAGTATTCTTTTTGTAGTAATAAAATAAAATATTTTTCTACAACAGGAAAAGAAAATACTCATTTTGTGAAAAAGAAAATATTTTTTCTACATCATGAAAAAAGTACTCTTTTTTTTTAAAAATAAAAGAAATTACTTTTTCTACAACATGAAAAGAAAGTACTCATTTTGTGAAAAAAAAAATACTTTTTCTATATCACGAAAAGAAAATACTTATTTTGTTGAAACGAAAGAAAATATTTTTTCTACATCATAAAAAATATTCATTTGTTAAAAGTTGGGAATAGGGGTAGGGGGTACGGGCGTAGGTGCGGGTTGGGGTGGTAGGAGGTGGATTGGGGTGGGTAGAAAGTTCTAATTTCACTATTTTTTTATTATTCAGATCTTTGTTAGTATTATAAGATAAATAACTATGAAATAAAGTTCTAAATTTAAACTGAGGAAAGAAATCATTAGGCAAAAATTGACATTTACTCCAAAACACATGACAACTTTTACATACTTGTTTAAAAGTTGGGAATATTGCAAAGATTTGGGTCAATTTGGATGGGTTGGGTTACAACCTATTGTTTAGCCCATCTTGACCCGGATGAAATTTGAACAGGGTTGGGCTCATTTAATGAGTCATCCCATCTTGACCAACCCAAAAACAGTCAAAACAACCCATTTGTCACCCCTATTAAAATTAGTTCTAACAAGTCGAGATTAGGCTGCTTATTGCCAAGCAAATGCAATCATGCATCAAAGTGAATTTGCTCCTACTCTGATATGCCAATTCTTTACCTTAAATTATAATAGGTCCTGTTCACATAAGAATAAATAAACTTTTAGAGAAGAGTAGAAAGTTCATCCACATACAACACTCATCAGAAAATATATGTGCACCATCTATCAAAATGACTACTATATAATAATAATCTAAACAGAGGGAAATGACCAATTAAAAAGAATGAAATGAAAGCACTAATTTTGAATATCTACCTTAAGAGACAAGCATTGACTAATCAAGCCTAGATGAGATGCACATGGAATTCAAGTGTTTGAAAGTGACAACAGAGAAAAGAAGTCCACATGATAAGAGTATATATCTATTCTAAATGTAAGCAGTCACATCAAAATTAGATGAAAGTTTAATTTTTTTATTTTTCTAATAGAAGAAGGCCAAAATAACAGGATACCAACCAGCATAATACTTTTGATGATATCATCTGTGTAGAATTCAGGCTCTGATTCTTGAAGAGACAAGAGATTTTCAATCAGTGTGGTTTTCTTCTCCATGTTTCCAACAGTAGTATTAGATTGTGAAACACTTCTTTTCTTGTGTCGAAATTCATCAAGCAAGCTGTTCAAGAATTCATTTCTTTTATTGTGAATTGAGGCCATCTTCTTCTCCAGCCCTTTGTAACCAAACCACCTCAATACTGGCAAGAAATCACACATATTCAAGAATGATATTGTTACTAAGAAAGTCCCTCTAAGTTTTTCAATAATTTCTATGCCCTTTTTCTTGCCAGCATCTTCCTCCTTCACAATTTGTCTCCCAGCAATAATTTTGGTCATAAGGTTGAAAACAAAAGTAAAAGACCAGTTGGTCAAATCGATTTTTTTGCTACTATCCTTTGAGAATTTGTATAACGAACGGATAAATATTCCAACTTCTTGATCTCTAAGGATAGAAGTTTTCTGTAGGCTGTGTGAAGAGAAGAGTTCAACGACAGTTAATCGGCGAAGAATTCTCCAAAGTTGGCCATAGGGTGCCCAAACATAGACAGTATAATTGTAGGTAAACTTGTCACCGGCCATGGTCTTGGGCCTATTTGCGAATATGATATCATTCTTGGTTAAACATTCTTCAACAGCAGATGGTGAGGACACAACAATCACTGGCATGGAGCCCAACTTGAGGTATAAAACAGGACCATATTTAGTTGATAAGGATGTTAGAGTTAGATGGAGAGTTTTCTTGAGAAGGTAAAGGTGACCAATTATTGGAAAAGAAAATGGACTTGGAGGTAGATTTCTTCTCTGATGGAAAAAATATTTGATTAAAATTGGAAAAAGACACAGTGCTACAGCTAAGTAGAAGTAGGAAGAGAATGAGTAGGAGTATTGGTTCACCATGGTTGAATCAAACAAGAAAGATTGAGCTATGAAATGAAGAGGAACCACTGAAGTTGACTATTTAAGGAGAAAGAATCTTTAGCCTTGGACAATATTTTAAATGGAAATTAGAAAACCAACTTGGTGAGTTTCTTTGGTTTGGGTGCGAAATTCTAAAATTCTAAATTAATAATTTATATATATTTAATATATATTTTAAGACAAATAAAAAATTTGAATAAAAACTACTAAGTTCAAACCCGGAACTAATAAGCCAGCTCCGCCCCTACCACGCCACTAACGTAATAGTAATAAAAAATTGAAAAAAACGTGCTGAAATAGCAATTTAGTACTCCAAAAGACAACCAAAGAGTTTGAGGAGACTACGCAAGAGACTGCTTATATTCTATTGAAGGAATATAAAAAAATACAGAGAAGAAGACTAAGGCGTGATTCTCTTTTGATTTATTGATTATCCAAACCTAATCTTAAATAATGAATAAACAAGGTGCTACTTGTTCAAATGCCAGAACAAAATTTTGCCAGTATAATTGGCAAATGAGAAACATGACAGATTCTCATTTTGTTAACGTGTGATTTAAAACTAATAAAGACTTTGACACTTTTTACAATTAACAGTTTTACAACTAGGCCTATAATGACAATTTAGCGCATTGAGAGGACTAACACGCAAATCTCTAAAGTATTATCACTTCAAATTTTGACTACCTGTCATTACTCGTTTGAATTTTCAGACATCTTCTTTTAGTTTACCGATTCTAACAATTAGAGTTAGAAAGTAAATTGAATCTGAAAAAGAAAATTATTGAATGCATAAAAGACTCCTAATAAGAAAAGGGGAATTTCCAAGCACTACAACAAAAAAAGGGATTTAGCTACAATTACTTACAACATGTTTACCTTGAAAATGGTATACAATTATATTTGATTTTGTGGTTCTAAAAATATGTGATTTATTTCAATACTAGTTGTTTAGGCAATAGATGCTAAATGTAAGTAAAGAGAATAAGATATGCAAACCAAAGCTATCTCAAGACTGGGCCTCGAGCTGACTGGAACAGGGTCTTCGAGGTCCAGCTAGGGTAGTTAGCAATGAACAATTGGTGGAGAAACAATGATAATGGAGGCCTCAAAGATAGCCTTTTGCGGTTAATAATGAGCAATAAATGAAGAACAGTAAACGAACAATAAATGAACAAGCAATAAATCTGTAGAATAACTGTTGAACTCGGTTAGGCAAGAAGAGCAGAGAATGTTCTATTGTATTTCAATAATCCTTATTAAAAAATGACAAGGGTCCCCTTTATATAGGAGAGGGGAATCCCCACATAGTACATGTTTAATAATGACAAAGAAATGCTATTGGTACAGCTGTATAATGGCTCAGTACAGATTGAGACTATTTTTGCAGACCTGGTCAGCTCTAACCACGTGCCCTTGGGAGCTTTCCCACCTTTTCATGACGATCATCGATTTGTACTGCTCCGAGATTGACCCTCGATATGCTCCCTCCAGGGACGCACCTCGGGGTCACACTTCAAATTCTGCTTTGAGCTTCTCGAGGTCGGGCGTGAAACGCCATGGAAGCCTCAAAATCGGCCTTCCCTGATTTTGACCGTATACAGATAGTCCCCGCGTTTCTTAGAATGAAATGATAAGAAACGATCTTGAGTCTCGCCTCTTCGATAACCCCATTGTGATATCAACCACGTGAGATCATTAAATGATGTGACAGAAAAGTTGTACAGGGGTCTTGTCAACACGGTTCTCGAAGAGCTTTAAATCGATAATGGCGGTCGACCGTCTTTTTACCTTCTCCACACGCATGACTTATCCCTATAAATTCCTCAACCCTTCGTTCTTTAAACCTTTACCTTTTACAACATCTTCAGATCTTCAACAACTGTGTTTATACGCTCACTTCTTTCTCGTGTTCATCTCTCAACCAATTTCTTCTTCTCCTTCTGAGACTTTATAGCAGAAATGGCAAAAACCTCTAAAACTGTTCCCAAAAAGGAGAAAGCCCCTACGTCATCACGCTCGTCTAAGAGCAAAATGGTAGTACCACCTTGCATTGAGGAGTGTATTCCCGCGCCTTGTGATACATCTTCTGATTTCCAGGTCGAAAAACCTTCCTCTGTTCCGGGACGATGCGAACCCATGTCTCGATACATCAGCCTAATAACTGAAACTGAGAAAGTGAAGGCTGATTGCCGTTGGGGGGAAGCGGTGCAAATAGAGATTCCTTCGCGTGAAGAAGACATAACCAATCACAAAGGCGGTTTCCTCAGTGTATACACATACCCTTTCACCTTAGGCCCAGTTGAAGCCTCTTCGCCACCGAGACCAGTGATCCTTGATTTCTGCAGACAATATCGGGTGACGCTTGGACAATCTATCCATCATTCTGGTGAATCGTTTATCTGATTAGGTATTTGTCGAACATGGTCGAGGGGATGCCTTTCACCCTTGATCATCTGATTAGACTGTATAGCCCCCGAATTTATCGAGGCGGACTGATTAAGTTAAAACGTCGATCCCCGAAGGCCTTTTTTGCTAGCATCGATGAGGACAAGGACCGAGGGTGGATGAGCCGCTTTGTTTGAGTTAGAACCCCGGACCTGATCCCTGCTGAGAAAATGCCATTCCCCGAGGAATGGAATATGAATCGTAAGTAAACATGTTTCGCTAATTGGATATCTTTTCTTGCCTTCGAATTAAACCCTTCGATGATGCAGCTTTCGAGTGGTATCCTGGTGCTGTCAAGGATCTCCCGGGCTGGGTCCGATGATTCGATCTGCCCATATGTTAAGCGTGTGTGGCGTGATCTGGCTAAGACCTATTGGGAGGCAAAAAACAATGGTGAGTTTTTATTTCTGTCATACTTCAGCTCCTTAGAGAAGATATCTCTCGATAGTACTCTCATCCTTTTTGCCTATGCAGGTCTTGGAGAGGCCGTTTTGATGAGGGAACCCCTGCCTGGGGAAGCAGAAAGCCCGAAGCATGCTAAGGAGAAAAAGAGGAAGAAGAAATCACCAGCTGAGTCTCCGAAGCCAAGAAAGGCTAAAGTTCAAAAGCCTAAGGTCGATTCAGCGGCCTTAACTTCGGAAGCAGCAGAGAGCCACCGAGCTGGGGGCGAAGAGAAATATTACTTCCCGCTAGCACCCGGGGGAAGAGGAAGCGTGTCTGCTTCGGATCTTGCTGAGCCGATGGCTGTTGAGCCGAAGGCTTCCAAACCAGAAGTTGCTGATGTTATCCGACCTCGGGCCGAAGAGGCTCTCGAGGGTGGGTCAGATGATGTCTCTGAGCCGGTCGACGGCCAAAATATTTCCCAAGCCGCGGGGCATTCGGTAGATGAGTTTGGGGACCCCAGCTGCTCTGAGGCTCCCTGGTGGCAAGAGAAGGCCCCAATCAATCCAGCCGGAGTTATTGACGTGGGTAACTCTCCGCCGGGTCTGGCATCCTTTCCGAGGGAGACGCGGGATGGCCATAATAGAGGGACTTCCGATGCGGGGGCGTCCCTCGGGGAGAACGACATATTTGAAGGATTCTTCACTGGGGTCAAAGAAAACCTCGAGCTTGACGCATCGCTCATTTTCGAGGAAGCCAAGAGGCTACACAAACAGGTGATCTTTCGTCGACTATGCTCTAAGCTTCGATCCTCATCTTCCTGATTTTGTTCTTTCATGCTTTCAGGCTATAGTGCTCTACAATCGGGCCTTTGCTAAGTCCCAAGCTGAGTTGACCCGCTATGAGGAGGAGTGTAGGAAGCTCTCATCAGAGGCTGATGAGCTCAGAGCTCTTTTTACCAAAAGGGAGGAAGAACTTCATGACCTTCGGGCTCGTTTGGAGACGGTGTCTCGAGAGCGGACCGATCTTGCTGAGTAGGTAATAATGTCTTCGTATGTCTTTATTTTCGAGCTTGCCCGACTTTAGCATTTAACACCTTTGGATCGATTTTTGCAGCTTGAGAAGAAAGATGTCCTGATGAGGAAGGGTCTCAGAGCCAGGGATATTGAGATTCTCGGACTCAAGCAGCGTGTGGACGAGATGGCCTCTGACAGAGATACCCTCCAAGGGAAGTTAACCTCGGTTAAGCGTCATCTTCTGGATGCAAGGGCAAATAGTAGTAAGTATAAGGATCTCCATGCTGAATCGGTCGTCGCGCTATCTACAGCCAAGTCCGAAGCAGATGCGCTCATATCCTCGTACCGAGAAGATGCTACTGCTGCAAATGCTCGAGCCAGGAAGGTATCTGAAGATGCCGGGCTTAAACTGACCCGAGCCCTGGATCATGCCCGATTAAGATCTCGGAGACAGGCTCTCGAGGATGTACGTGTAGGGGGCATCGATTTATCTGCTGAGATCGAGAGGGTGAAGGCCCTAGAGGAAGAATCAGCAGCTCTGGTTTCTTCCAATGATGGTTCAGCCAGCGGCTCGGAGGATGATGAAGATGAAGGTGAAGTCCCCGAGGGGGAGGATGCTGTTGATGTTTCGGGGGTCGAGGGACAAGCCGTTGAAGGCACAACTTCTTAGGGATCTCTGTCCGGTCAAATGACCCTGGCGGTAGATTAGGTTTTTATTTGTTCCTTTTTTGTTTAAGGGCTCAGGCGTGAGCCTTGCGAATATGTCTTTGCGAACCTTTATTATATATATATGGATGTTTGTTTTTCGTCCTTTCTTGTCCTCCCTTCGCCTTTTTGGAATAAATTTTGATGCTTGTCTATAACCAGTCCGATGTGTTGGATTTTAAGATATGAACCCTTAGGTTGTGTTTGATGAGTAGTTGGTAATAGTTGACCCTTTAGGGCTCGGTCCTCAAATCAAGTTTTGACTCGGGCTCATTGACCCTTAGGTTTTTAACATATTGGCCCTTAGGCTCTTACGCATTGGCCCTTAGGCTCTTTTTAGATTGGGTCGATGCGACCTCTAATATGGCTATAGTTTTCTCTCATTTTGGCTAAAGAATTTTGAAGTTTTGATTATGCCTTGGCATGTTTTATGTTCGTCCGACTCTTTGATGGCTCAAACGTGAACCTCGATTATGAGTCGATGTGTGATGATAGCTGAGTACCTTGGGAGGTTCGCTCAAAGGCTGAGTTTTCGAAGCCTTTTCATCGAAGGCTGATTGTTTTCGAAGCCTTTTTATTGTTCGGAGCTGATATTATCGAAGCTCCTTTGCTTATGCCGAGGGTTGCCTGATTAAGCGATTCTTTTCGAAGTATTTTTGAAGTATTTGAAGGCCTTTAGTTTTATGGCGGCAGTCAGACGTCTCCGAGCCGCATTAGTTTGGCCGTAGCCTTTTAGTTCGACCGTAGTCTTTGTGTTTAGCTGTAGCCTTTAGTCCCCGGGTGCGGTGACCTTGGCGTCTATATCGAGGGTATGCCTTTTTAGGGGTCTTACAAGTTCAAATATATAGCCTTGGCCTTAACTTCGGGGTTATGCCTTTTTAAGGTCTTATAAATTTGAGTATGCCTGTTGAGGTCTTATAAGCTCGGTATTGCCTCATTGAGGTCTTATAAGCTTGGGCATGCCTTGTTGAGGTCTTATAGATTCGATGCTGCCTCACTGAGGTCTTACGAGCTCGAGTTTTTGATGGCTTCGATGAGCCGACTGTCGATGACAGTCCCCGAGTGTTCGAGGATTTTTGGCCCTTGAGCCGTTTTGCGTGACACTAGTAAACAACGTTTTGACAAGCAGAGTGGCTTACTTTGATTATTTGATATATGTGTACATGTTCTTTCCTTCGGAGGCTCGATTATTCTACATGGACATGGTTCATTCGACCATTTGGCCTAATACAATTTTTCCCTATCGAGGTCCCCCTTGGGCGTAACTCGATTTTTTCGAAAAGATAACCTTCGAGGGAGATGACCCCTGGTATTCGAGGTTGATCGACGAGAATCCTTGAATACTTGGTGAGTTCTTCTTAGGTAGCATATGGATGTTGCCTCGTTAAAAACCTCGCCGGTAAAACCCATTTAGGATAAAACCCAATCTAAGGGAAAAAGAGCGCAACACATGCTTTAAAACCCAAGGTCTTTGAGCTGGAGGGTGCTTCGATTCCTCTCAATCAAACACCTGCAATAAGTTAGTATAAAACATAAATGAAAAGGGAGAAGGTTATACCTTAGCAATAATAGCGTTTGAGCATCGATATGTTCCAATTGCTTGGAAGTTGCTCGCCTTCCATGGTGCCAAGTTTGTAGGACCCTTTGCCTACTGCTCCGAGGACGCGGTACGGTCCTTCCCAGCTCGGGCCTAGCTTCCTTTCATTTGGGTTTCGAGTGTTGAGGGTGACTTTCCTTAGGACTAAGTCCCCGACTCCGAAGTATCGGAGGTTTGTTCTCCTGTTATAATATCTCTCGATCCTCTATTTTTGGGAGGCCATTCGGACTAGTGCAGCCTCTCGCTTTTCATCTAGTAGCTCGAGGGCTGTAGTCATGGCTTCGCTATTCGAGTCCTCGGTGGCATGTCGAAATTTGGCGCTTGACTTTCCAACCTCGGCCGGTATCAATGCCTCGGACCCGTATACCAAAGAGAACGGTGTCTCTCCTGTGCTCGACTTCGAAGTTGTTCGGTATGCCCATAGTACTTCGGGTAATACCTCCCTCCATTTTCCTTTGCATTTTCTAACCTCTTTTTCAAGTTTTGGATGATGGTCTTGTTTGTGGACTCGGCCTATCCATTTGCACATGGGTGGTAGGGCGTTGACAAGATCCTCTTGATTTTATGATCTTCGAGGAATTTTGTCACCTTGATGCCTATGAACTTCTTCCCATTGTCACATGTAATCTCGGAGGGGATCCCGAATCGGCATATGATGTGGTCCCAGATGAAGTCAATGACTTCTTTTTCTCTTATCTTCTCGAAGGCCTGTGCTTCCACCCATTTCGAGAAATAGTCAGTCATAAACAGAATAAATCTAGCTTTACCTGGCGCCGTTGGTAGGGGGCCGACGATGTCCATCCCCCATTTCATGAACGGTCATGGTGTAAGACTGAATGTAGCTATTCACCGGGTTGGTGAATCATTGGCGCAAACATTTGGCATTTGTCACACCTTCGAACGAATTCCTTGGTGTCCTTCTCCATGCTGTCCCAATAGTAGCCTGCTCTGATCACCTTTCGAACCAAAGAATCAACGCCACAATGATTTCCACAAGTGCCCTCGTGGATTTCTCGAAGTACATAATCGGTGTCCCCTGGTCCCAAGCATACTGCTAGAGGTCCGTCGAAGGTCCTTCTATATAGTGTTCCATTCTCGTCGAGTGAAAATCGAGCTGCTTTGGCTCGAAGGGCCCTCGATTCTTTTGGGTCTGCGCAGTTTCCCATTTCTCAAATAGTCGATGTATTTATTCCTCCAATCCCATGTTAGACTTGTTGAGTTGATCTCGGCGTGGCCTTCTTCAATCACCGACTTGGATAACTGTACAACGGCCCCCGGAAGTATGTCAACTTCTTCAACGGACGACCCCAGGTTCGCGAGTGCATTGGCCTCACTGTTCTGATCTCGAGGAATGTGGACCAGAGTCCATTCTTTGAAGCGATGCAATGTGACTTAAAGCTTGTCTAAGTATCTTTGCATCTTGTCTTCTCGAACCTCGAAGCTCCCATTTACTTGGTTGACTACCAGAAGGGATTCACATTTTGCTTCGACGACTTCTGCTCCTAGGCTCTTGGCCAGCTCGAGACCTGCAATCATAGCCTCATACTCGGCCTCGTTGTTAGTTAATTTCGAAGTTTTTATAGATTGCCTAATCATGCCGCCCGTAGGCGATTTCAGAACGATGCCGAGCCCGAACCCTTTCACGTTCGAGGCACCGTCGGTGAAGGGTCCGTACCCCCGATGAGGTACCCATTTTTAGCAAGAGTTCTTTCTCTACCTCGGGCACGAGGGCAGGCATAAAGTCGGCCACGAAATCCGCCAAAATTTGGGACTTGATAGCCGTCCAGGGTTGGTACTCGATATCATACCCTCCGAGCTCGATGGCCCATTTGGCCAATCTGCCCGATAATTCAGGTTTGTGCAAGATGTTTCAAAGGGGTATGTTGTTAAAACACATATACGATGGCATTGAAAATAAGGTCTTAATTTTCGAGATGCACTTATTAATGCAAGAGCTAATTTTTCTAAGTGTGGATACCTGGTTTCAGTATCTCCTAGAGTCCGACTTACGTAATAAACAGGGAATTGTGTACCTTGTTCTTCCCGAACCAACACACCACTTACCGCTACCTCGGATATGACCAGATACAAGTACAACATTTTGTCTTCCTTTGGGGTGTGGAGCAAAGGCGGGATCGAGAGATACCGCTTTAATTCCTCTAAAGCATGTTGGCATTCCGAAGTCCACTCAAAGCTATTTTTCTTCTTGAGCAAGGAGAAGAAATGATTACTTCGATTTGATGATCTCGAGATGAATCGGCCTAAGGCCGCTATCCGCCCGGTCAGCTGCTGTACGGCCTTCACATTGTTCACCAATGTGATTTCTTCAATGGCCTTGATTTTGTCGGGGTTGATCTCGATTCCCCTATTTGACACCATGAAGCCTAAAAATTTGCCCGATCCTACTCCGAAGGCACATTTCTCGGGGTTGAGCTTCATGTTGTAGCTTCTAAGGATATCAAATGTTTCCTGCAAATGAGTCAAATGGTCCTCTGCCTGTAGGGACTTAACTAGCATGTCATTAATGTAAACTTCCATAGATTGGCCTATTTGATGTTCGAACATCTTATTAACTAGGTGTTGGTACGTAGCTCCTGCGTTTTTTAGCCCGAAGGGCGTTACATTATAACAGTATGTACCATACTTCGTTATGAACAAAGTCTTTTCCCTGTCCTCTGGGTTTATTTGAATTTGATTATACCCGGAGTAGGCGTCGAGAAAAGTGAGGATCTCGTGGCCGGCCGTGGCATCGATCAAGCGATCGATGTTGGGCAATGGGAATGAGTCTTTGGGGCATGCTTTATTCAAGTCTTTATAATCTACGCACATTCTTAATTTATTTCCTTTTTTGGGAACCACTACCACATTAGCCAACCATTCGGGGTATTTTACCTCCCTAATTGATCCTATTTTGAAGAGTTCTGTTACCTCGTCTTTGATGAACGCATGTTTTACCTCGGATTGAGGCCTCCTTTTTTGCTTTATTGGTTTGAACCCGGGATCGACACTTAGTCGATGGGTGGTTATTTCCGGCGGGATCCCTTTCATTTCTAAATGGGACCAAGCGAAGCAATCAATGTTGTCAATAAGAAATTGGATGATTTTTTTCCTGATTTCGGGGGTAAATCCCGTTCCCAGGTATACCTTTCGATCTGGAAGATGCTCGATCAGGACGGCCTGTTCGAGTTCTTCGACCATTGATTTTGTTGCATCCGACTCCTCGGGGGCAACGAAGGTCCGAGGGGTGAGGAAGTCTTCTTTGTCATCTTTATTTGAATGCTCACAAACCACCTGTTCCTCGGTGGTCAGCCTGTTCCCTAACTCATCTTGAACGGGGAGAGTCGATGTTGGTTCCATGTCGTTTAACGCAAACATCTCCTTCCGTGCACTGTTTTTATACCATCTTTTGTAGGGAACTTCATCATCTGGTGAAGATTTGATGGTACCGCCCTTTTGTTGTGTATCCACGGTCTTCCAAGTAAAGCATTGTACCTCATGTCACCTTCGATGACATGAAACTTGGTGTCTTGCACTATACCGGACACGTTGACTGGGAGGATGATTTCTCCTTTCTTTGTCTCACTTGCCATGTTGAATCCATTGAGGACTCGAGAGGTGGGTACGATCTGATCGAGAAGTCCGAGCTGCTCCACCACCTTCGACCTGATTATGTTGACCGAGCTACCTGGATCCACGAGCACACGCTTAATTTGAACGTTATTTAAAAGAAAAGAAATTACCAGTGCATCATTATGTGATAGGGACAAGGCCTTGATGTATTCTTCTCTAAATGTAAGGGCGTCCTCGAGTATATAACTCCGAGTTTGCCTTTCCGTTGCGATGGGCACTTTGGCCCGTTTTTGTACATGGGTCCCTGTGGGATGTCGGTTCCTCTAACGATCATGTGAATGATGTGTTGAGGTTCTTCTGGTCCATTCTTTCCGTTCGCCTCCCTTTCTCGAAAGCGGTCCTTGGCTCCATTGCTGAGGAATTCTCGAAGGTGCCCTTCGTTAATCAACCGGGCCACCTCCATTCGGAGCTGTCTACAATCCTCGGTCCTATGACTGTGAATGCCATGGTATCCGCACATCAAGTTGGGGTTCCTTCGGGAAGGATCTGACCGTGCGGGCTTTGGCCATCTGGTATCCCTGATTCTACCCATGGCTGATACGATGTCCGAGATATCGATGTTGAAGTTGTATTCTGACAATCGGGGTGCCTCCATTGGCCTCGAATGACTGTCAAACCCGGTCTTGCTCATAAGTCCCCAGGAATTTTAGCCTCGATCTATTCCTCGATCATTTCGAGGTATATTCCGCCTCGATGTGTCTCTTCGATCTTTGGAGTATGGCTGATACCTTTCTTTGCCCGATCTCGACTCCCTTTCTGTGGACTTTGGTTCCTTTGCTAGGAGCCTGCTTGGATATACTGAGCCAGAGGGGGCTGCCAATTGGTCGTCCTCGAACCTGATATTCGATTGATATCTGTTGTGTACATCTGCCCAAGTCACGGCGGGATACTCAACGAAGTTCTGCTTTAGCTGCTTCGAAGCTATCGAGCTTCGCTCGTTCAAGCCCTGAGTGAAGGCCTGCACTGCCCAGTCATCGGAGACCGATGGTAATTCCATTCGCTCCATCTAAAAGCGAGATAAAAATCCCTTAGCATCTCGTTTTCACTCTGTTTGATCTTGAAGACATCGGACTTACTGGTGGCGACCTTGATCAGCGTGTGCCCTCACAAAAGAGTCTGCCAACATTGCAAACGAATCTATCGAGTTCGGGGGCAGGTTGTGATACCACATCATGGCCCCTTTCGACAATGTTTCTCCGAATTTCTTCAGCAAGACGGACTCAATTTCGTCATCCTTTAAGACATTCCCTTTTACAGCACAAGTATAAGCGGTAATATGCTCATTGGGGTCCGTGGTCCCGTTATATTTCGGGACATCGGGCATTCTGAATTTCTTCGGGATGGGCTTCGGAGCCGCACTTGATGGAAATGGTTTCTACACGAACTTCTTTGAATCTACACCCTTCAGAATCGGGGGTGCGCCCGACATCTGATCGACCCTCGAGTTATAAGTCTCCATACTTTTATCGTTAGCCTCTATCTTCTTTTCTCCCGATTCAATCCTTTTGGTGAGGTCTTCGAGCATCTTCATAATAGCGGGGTCTGCTGCTGACTCGTTGTTACTCGATCTTTCTGGTGCTTGCTCGACTCGAGGAGCCGTTACCGGTGCTGCTGTGCTTGGAGTTTTTTATTGACTTTGTAGTTGAGCAATAGCCACTTGTTGTGCTTGTAACATCTAAAAAATAACATGAAGGCTAACTTCTCTTTCCTCCTGAGCTGGAGTCCCCTGTGCTTCATGTTGGTCTTCCCCGCGCACACTTCCGTTGGTATGAGAGCTCACATTGATATGCACAGCATTGCGTGAGCCCAAGTCGACAGGGATTTGTGCTGGTGCCACCCCTGGGTTTTGCGGTGGTACACCGGCATCTGCACCGTTCTCTCCATGAAGCCCAATACCGTTGTTTTCGTGTGCATTTGCTGAGTTAGACATTTTTTGACCTGAAATCAAAGATTTTTGGACAAGAAAAAGCGTGAAGAATAACTTGTATTTTCAAAAAACTAGCACCAAAACAACCACTATTATTTTTAGCCCCACGGTGGGCGCCAAACTGTTTACCTTGAAAATTGTATTTACAATATATTTGATTTTGTGGTTCTAAAAATATGTGATTTATTTCAATACTAGTTGTTTAGGCAATAGATGCTAAATGTAAGTAAAGAGAATAAGATATGCAAACCAAAGCTATCACAAGACTGGGCCTTGAGCTGACTGGAACAAGGGCTTCGAGGTCCAGCTAGGGTAGTTAGCAATGAACAATTGATGGAGAAGCAATGATAATGGAGGCCTCAAAGATAGCCTTTTGCGGTTA
>NW_017675120.1:0-45426 GCF_001879085.1 Nicotiana attenuata
GTTATGATCTATACCATGCTCATCACAAAATTCAGCAAACTTAGCATTTCCAAATTCAGTTCCATGATCAGACCTGATGGATGCAAGTTGATTACCTAGTTGTTTCTGAGTTTTTCTAACAAAGGCGGTAAACATGTCAAATGCTTCATCCTTAGATGTTAAGAATAGTACCCAGGTAAACCTAGAATAATCATCAACAAGTACCATCACATATTTCTTACCACCTCTGCTCAATGTTCTCATTGGACCACAGAGATCCATGTGAACCAGTTCCAACGTCCTGGTCGTGCTTACTATTTTCTTGCTTTTGAAGGATGATCTTACCTGCTTCCCCCTTGCACAGGCCTCACAAACTTTGTCTTCCTTGAACTTGATGTTAGGTAACCCTATCACCAAGTCCTTGGAGACTAATTTGTTGAGTTGATTCAGACTTGCATGACCAAGTCTTTTGTGCCACCAACACACTCAAGCAAGTGAGTTCATTTTCTGAAAGAGTGGACAAATCTACAATGTAAATATTGTTAACTCTTTTTCCCTGCAAAACAATCTTGTCAGTGTTAAGGTTAATCACAAAGCATTTGGTAGAGGTAAATGCTACAAGGTTACCTTTATCACACAGTTGTGATACGCTGATTAGGCTATATTTCAATCCATCTATCAAGTAGACATTCTCAATGGAGTGTGAGTCTGTCTTACCTACCTTTCCAACCCCAATAATCTCACCTTTCTTCCATTTCCAAAGGAGACATTACCTCCTTTTAAGTCCTCAAGTGAAAGGAACTAGTTCTTGCTTCCAGTCATATGTTTTGAGCAGCCACTATCCATGTACCATATTTGGCTACTTCCCTTCACTTGGTCCTATTGTTCATCATCTGATTCTCCGATGGCCATAAGTGCTTGTTCATCTCCAGCTTCATCTTCTGAATCCTCATCTGATGTTTCTCCCCAAGCAGCAACCATAGCTTTTGTTGATCCTTTGTTCCTTTTGGGTTGAACATGTTCCTTCGTTTAGCCCTTTCCTTTTTCCATTCAGTTTCCCACTGAGGACAGTTCTTGATCATGTGATCAGTCTTACCACATTTGTAGCAACCCTCGTTGGTCTGTTTCTTAGGAGCCCCTGGTTTGTTGAAGGTTGTACCTCTTGAAGAACCCTTTCCTCTCATTAGGTACTTTTTGAAATCTCTTGTGATCATGGCCATTTCATCATCCTCCAGATCTGCACCTTCAGCTATTCTGAGAGCCAGACTTCTTTCCTTCTTGGGTGCATCCATTTTCATGGTTTGCCTTCTCAGTTCATAGGCAGTGAGGTTTCCAATCAGTTCATCCAGCTTGAGAGTAGCAATGTTCTTTGATTCCTGAATAGCAGTGATTTTGCTTTCCCAAGTCAATAGTAAGACTCTTGTCAAGATTTTCTCAACCTTGTCTTCTTCAAGGATAATTCTCCCAAGAGATTTAAGTTCATTTGTTAGTGTTGTGAACCTTGTGTACATCTCCTGGATCGTTTCTCCTTCCTTCATAGTGAAATTCTCATATTGAGAATATAGCAGTGTTCCTCTTGATCTCTTTACTTGATGAGTTCCTTCATGAGCCACTTGTAAAGTGTCCCATATTTCCTTGGCAGTGGTACAGCTTTGAATCTTGCTGTACTCGTCTGGATCCAGTCCACACACAAGCCATTTCTTGGCCTTGGCATTCTTCTCCCATTTCTTCAAGTCTTCAGCAGTGCAGTCAGCTCTTGTCTTTGGTACGTCCACTCCTTCAGCATTCTTCTTTGTAGTTGCCAGGGGACCATGCGTGACTATGTCCCAGAGTTCATAGCCTTCTCCTATGATGTGATCTCTCATCCTGTTCTTCCACCAAGAATAGTACTGACCATTAAAGAATGGAGGCCTAGCAGTGGATTGCCCTTCCCAGTTCCCAGGTGATGCACTCATCTTGATCTTTTCCTAAGGTGTTAACCTCTTCAAGGATAACCCGCTCTGATACCAATTGATGTTCTAAACGTCAATACCACACAAGAGGGGGGGTGATTTGTGTGGTACCCAATTTTCGCTTATCTGAACTATAGAAGGACCTGGTTCTTCTAGGTGTTCCAACTACTGCTATTTGCGGAATAATAAATACAGAAAATAAAGAACGCAGAGATTTTTACGTGGAAAACACCTGGCTCAAAAGGTGAAAAAACCACGACCTACTACTCAGTAGGATTTTCCCAAACTTCCACTAAAATCACTGAGCCAAAATAGCATTTACAAAAACTCTTTGTAAACCTAAGGAATAACTCTAATCCCGTTGTGGCACACAGCCTCAACTATTGCGACAACTTCAAGTTAACTCTAACTTGAACACTCTTGGTACCTAATACAATTGCTTCTATGAAAGCTGAAAGGTACAATGTAAAATCACCTACTACAATTGAACTAGAATAAAAGATAGACACTTGGAACTGGTTCTTCTATCTCGTTCAAGTAGCTTCAGGATTGCATATTCGAATCACACAAAAATTGCTTGTAAAATCGCCTTGCTCTTTTGCTCTCAATTTAAGTTTAACTTCTGCTTGTGTGCATTACCTGTAAAAGAGAACAACACTAACATTTAATAGGTTAGTAATCAGAGTTTGACTGGGATTCAACTGCTACTCTTCTATCGTAGAAGAGTTCATCATGATCTCAAACTCTAACACTATCTTCATCCTAAACTATGTTCTCTTCATGTAAGGAGTCTTTCTCTCCTTATCCAATATGCAACCTTTTCGATCAGATCAGGAGATATTGCTGCTTGATCAGTTAGACTTATCTCCTTCACGTGCATCTCATATGTACAGGTTGATCATGACTGTGCTTCACAAGATGGACCTGGTCCATGTCTGAGTTCTCTTGTCAGTCTTCAAAACTTCACCCGTTCTTGGGCCAACACAAGTGCACCATGGTGCCCCTATGAAATCTAGGCGAGAACAGGTGCAAGAGATGGTGGACCGTCACCTCACACCCCACCAACTCCGCGTACTTTGTCAGTAGTAGAAGTAGCTTAAGCGTATATAGTGAGAGTTGTGCCAGGCAGACTTGATAGAATCTACAGAATTCCTCCGCCAACTGAGGGAGGGGGGAAAGAATAACCAATCACAAAAGGGTACTCGTAAAAGGCGCAGTACCCAGGTCTGTGAACTTCCACAAAGTCCATGCCCGCCGAAACCATATCTACATGGGCGGGGATACTATACTTTACACGGTGGTCCATTTCAGAGATCACTGGGGAAGGAGTAGGAGGAGGATCATTGAGGAAGTCACTCCGAGAGGTGTCCTCGCCACCGGAGAGGAATGCCACGGACAGCTGGTCCGCCTCAGAAACCTCTTCATGGAATTGATATGTTCTAGGCATTGCTTTAACGGGAAAGATGTTAGAATAGCAGAGAAAGCTGTGGGTGGAGAATGAAAGAAGAAGAAGCAGAAAACCTTGAGAACGAACGCAGCAAAGATGAGGAAGAATAACCGGAAGTGAAATGGCCAAGAGTTTTTGAAAAAACAAACCCTCCACCTATTTATAGGATTGGGTAGCAGCGGAATCAAAGCGAAAAGCTGCAGAGTAGCACCGAAATCGAGGCGAAAGACTGCAGGTTGGTACCAAAACCGAAGCGACATGCCGTCAGCCCCTGTCTTGGAAACACGCACAATGATGACGAAAAGGCAGATGACGTCATCTCCTGATAAGACACAATACCAATGTCTTGTTTAGCACGTTGACCCCCCACTGTTAGCCAGGTCTTGACGCTCCATGAAATCAAAATTCTCCACGAAGGGTGAACGGTGTCCGCTTATCAAGGACGCATCGAGTTGCGACCTCGACAAGCGGAGGGACTAACTGTATGGGTCCAAATTTGAACAGCCACGACCACCGATGAACACGACCAATGGAAAGATCCTCGCAGCTCAACGTAGGTTCGATAGGGGGCGCTATGAATATTCCTTCGAATATTCCCCATAATATGTTTTGTAGGATATAGAAGGGGTTTGTCCCTTATATATATAGGGATAGAACAACCTTGTAAAGGGGGCTACTCTTTGGATGAACTTCTCTCTAAGACAAAAACAGTGATTGTAATACTTTTTATGAGCATTTTCTAACGTTCAATTGTTGATCCTCACAAGATCAGAAAAGATTATCCGTTGTGTTCATTGTATATCTTCTTAGTTATAGAGATTATTATACTTAGCTAAGATTTATCCCCATTATTTTTTTTAATTGATTTATTCAATAAGGTTGCAATATCTTTTGAGTAAAACAATCCGTACCTCCAAATTAGTATAATAGTTGATTGATTTGGCAGATATGGAGTAAAACATATATTCTTAGGTGTTCCAAAAAATAACAAAAATTGTGAGATATAAGTTATATATTTCTCAATTTCCCCTTAAAGAAAAAAAGAGGAAATTTTCGCCAAAAGTCAAATTATAATACATTTTTGCATCTTTAGAATATTGTAGTTGTACCTTAATTAACTTCATACGCCATCTTGTAATCTGGTTATATTTTTATTAATTTGAAAATGCCTAACTATATGAATTTAATTTGCCTAGTACCTGAAATTCTTTTTCCAGTATACAAAAATATTTCATAAAAAGGGGCTAAAATATTTTGGTCAACCTAACAAAAATAGACAAAATATTTGTTAGGGCAAAGGAAAGTCAACCTTTAATCATGAAGAATCGAAGAAAGTCTAAGGTCGCTAGTAAGTTCAAGATGTCCTGAAGAGTATGGTCAACAGTGGAAGTCTGTAGGAAAATGTACATGCTTTATTTAATTTAATTCTTTGAAATCTTAGCCCACATAATTCACAAGAAATAAATCGAAACAAAATTGATATTAGTCAACTACTCCGCTTGTTTTTGGTCAAACTCAAATATCTTAATGGTCAAGTTAATAATATATGTTAGCTGGTGTTTGACCAAATACACTTCTTCTTATTTCCCTTCTTTAGTTATATTCTTCTTATAACTTTTTGTTCATAATGAATGAGAATTTAATTTTTGAATAGGTCAAATGGTAAGTATTTCTTCGAATTTCTATGCTAATTTGTCAGTAAGTTGTTCAGCAGCTTGTATAGAAATGTGTTCTTCCATTACTTATCAAAACTCGGGGTCCTAAAACTTCACCAGTATCATTAGTAGGAAGAGCAATGGCGTTCACTCATTTAGACACATAGTCCACCGCCAACTAAAAATGAACTTGTGACCATTTGAGTAAGGGAAAGGTTTTAAGATTCTAACAATCGAGTATAATCCTTTCTAATCGGTATGGGATGTTTTCCCCAAAATTTCTAACCGGGGTCAAAAAATCAATAGTGGCACATAAGTATCCTAGTTGTGTCACTCTCCCATTAAATTATGAATTGGGCTTGTTGGGAGAAACATACGAATTGGACATTGGGTTTAGACTACCAAAACCTGGTTGATTCATCATCAGATTGATGTGAAATCAGCCCAATGAATGCACATTCCCTTTGAGTTAAGCCCAAACAATGTCACTTTTAGACGTCTAACCTCTCTTCAATTTCAAATTACACTGAAATAATACTCCATTCATTTTGTTTCATATCGTTACTTTGCTTGACTTTCAATGGGCTTGTAATCTAAATAAATGAAGTTTCTGCATTGTAGGTCTTTTTTAAGTAACTATTAGCATAAATAACACGGTTTTCAGTTTATTTTAAAACTAGTAGTTTTTTAAAAAACATTTATAGCCTATTCTAATAAATGTCTATATTTGATTTCAATTAATCAAAAAAATTAAAAAACACAATAATTTAGAATTAAATCCCCCTTCTCTCCCCCTCAACCTACAACCGTCCAAGTCCCCCACCCCTCCATCCCGCCCTGCTTCTTCTCCTCTTCCTCCCTTATTGCGTCTGCCACCTGTCATTCACCTTGGCCAAAGCACCGGCCTGTAACGTACAAATCAACCAATAAGTTGGTCTCCTTCTTTATCTTAAATTTGTTCCTAAAGATTTATCAGAATACCATTGTTAATTTATACTTCATAAAATATCATCATTATACTATGTATAAATGCATTTTATACATTATATACTGTTATACTACTTCGTATATATACATATACATAGAAGTACGCATGGAATATATATATATATATATCCACTATTATTAGTATTAATACACATATTGTTATAAAACAATAAATGAAGAAGAATAGTATTGCAGAGAAAAGTAGGGAGAGAGAATTCTTATTGATTTAGGATGAATTACAATATAATAGAACCCTCTATTTATAGGGGAGGGTGACTTATCCACCAAGCAATGAATCCTAGAATCTCTCTAAATATAGACATTCACCATAAATACAATTCTATTTATAACACTCCCCCTTGAATGTCTATTCAACATATAATGTGCCTCATTAAAACCTTAAGTAAAATAAAACCCAGTGGAAAAAAAATTCTAGAGAAGGAAAAGGAGTACACATATCTAACAATACGCCTTTTGGTTGCCTCGTTAAAAACCTTGCAAGGAAAACCCAGTGGGACAAAACCTTGTAAGGAAAAAAGAGTACAACGCGTATTAACTCCCCCTGATGAGAGCATCAATTCACATCCTTAAGCATTTGCATTCCAATCTTGTGCACCATCTTCAAAAGATCTTTGGTAGAGATTTGATAAATAAATCAACCATATTAACTTGAATGAATATGTTGCACCTTGAAATCATCATTCTTGATAGATGTATTGTCTTCATATGATCTTGTTGGAATCATCATTTCAATATCTTCACATAGGATGAAAACTCTTGCTATCATATTATCATGCTTATAGTTATAGCAAGATACATATGTGCACAAATTGCATTTAGGATTTAGTACTTCATGACCATGAATTCTATATGCTTTAAGCAATTTAAATCCTTCAAGGATTTTTATATAAGTTAAGCCATATAATAGACTTTAATTAGATGCATATCAAGTTTNCTCCCAACCACTTCTGCGGTTACTTCCTCGCTTCTGCGGGGCCGCTTCTGCAGTCCCATTTCCGCAGAAGCGGAAATACCAGCAACCAGATCCCTTCAACTGTTCTTCAACTTCCAAATTTGATCCGTTAACCACCCGGAATTCACCCGAGGCCCCCCGGGACCCCAACCAATCATACCAACCAGTCCCAAAACACATTACGGACTTGCTCGAGGCCACAAATCACATCAAACAACGCTAAAACCATGAATTACACCCCGATTCAAGCTTTATGAACTTTGAACTTTCCAACTTCTATTTCCGATGTTTAAACCTATCAAATCACGTGCGATTGGCCTCAAATTTTGCGCACAAGTCATATTTGACATTATGGACCTACTGCAACTTCCGGAATCGGATTTCGACCCCGATATCAAGAAGTCAACCTCCGGTCAAACTTCTCAAAAACCTTCGAATTTCTATCTTTAGCCAAATGGCTCCAAAATGACCTACGGACCTCCGAATTCACTTCCGATCGCGCTCCCAATTCCAGAATCACCATACGGAGCTATATGCAGTCTCAGAATCCCAAACGGACATTGATAACATTAAAATGCACTTCCAACCAACTCATGAAATTCCTTCTAAAATGTTAACTTCCACAATAGGCGCCAAAACACTCCCGGGTTATCCAAAACCCGAACCGGGCATACGCCCAAGTCCGAAATCATCATACGAACCTGCTGGAACCTTCAGATCCTGATTCCGATGTCGTTTACTCAAAATTCCAACCCTAGTTCATCCTTTAAACTTTAAGCTTCTAAAATGAGAATTCTCTTCCTGAATCAACTTTGAACTTCCTGAAATTAAATTCCGACCATGCATACAAGTCGTAATAACTGAATGAAGCTGTTCATGGCCTCCGACTGCTGAATGGAGCGTTAGAACTCGAAACGACCGGTCAAGTCGTTACACATATTATCCAGCTACAAGTTGTAGTAATAGAAGATATTAAATCTTTCCTTTATTTATAGTCTCAATATAATCAATCGCTTTTGCGTATACTTTGGAAACTGAATAAGTGTCTTTGAGACTTACTACAACACAATACCTTATTGGTAATCAGTTGTGTTTCTCCAAAATAGTATCTCTCAATTAATTTTGTAGTACCACATATTCATCAACATCCATATGGTGAATATCTCTTTTAAAGAGAAAGTTATACCATTATGGTTATGGTCAAAATTATATGCAAGATATGTTTCTTGCATTAATGTTATTCTTTAATAATCACATTGCCAAAATATTTTGGCGTACAATAGGTACGTGACCAATGACTTCATGCCATAATAATGACATTATTTTCTTATATCATCTCAAACCTCCTTCTAGAGGTGAGTGTGGTATATTCACTACCACTAGCACGTTCATATTCTTTGAAGAATGAATATGTATTCATAAATCAGATGTTGTCACATTCACATCATGAATGGACCATAATCATCTATATGTGCTTTATATAATCTCATGTCAAATCGATGACAAATATTACTTTCACAGAGTGAAGGATTATTTTGAGAATCCTTATTATTCTCATTACACAATGATGACGATTATAATTTCGTCCATTGCCACGTCCACATCCATTGATACATTCATAGTGATAATTTTGTCTTCTTTCAGACTTATCACATATTGCTATCACATTCTCTTAAGGGAATGAGAATGGAGCAAACTCAACGGGACGGGTTTCCACTTTTTGTGCCCATAATCATACATGAATTTGATCATGTCAAGACATAGAAATTTTACCACTTTGGGTGGTTATAATTTCTTTCAAACTCCATTAGAGTTATAATCAAACTTTATTGTCTGCTTGTATATAAAATCAAATTATAGAATTTCAAGAATTTAAAAGAGAAAAATAAAGTAAAATACTTACCATAAATCCAGAATCTAATCATGAAAGAAGTTCATGGGACGATTGACAATCATTATGCTCAATCCCAAAGCTTCTACTCAATTGGTTAGAGTCTCGTGCTGATAACGTGTTATAAAACAATAAAAGAAGAAGAATAGTATTGCACAAAAAAGTAGGGAGAGAGAATTCTTATTGATTTAGGATGAATTACAATAGAATAGAACCCTCTATTGATGGAGAGGGTAACTTAGCCATCAAGCAATGAACCCTAGAATCTCTCTAAATATAGACATTCACCATAAATATAATTCTATTTATAACATAAATAAAATAATACTCGTAGACGGTATAATTTTGTTTAAGAGGTGGACCTTGAAAGTGTTGGGTTTTGTTATTAATAACAAAAGAGGTGTCAATGGAAAATGGTGGGAAAAGAAATGGAGGGAAGTAAAATTTTGAATTAGTTCACTTTACTAATGCACTTTGNAGGGAGAGGGTGACTTAGCCACCAAGCAATGAACTCTAGAATCTCTCTAAATATAGACATTCACCATAAATACAATTCTATTTATAACACATATAATATATATTCCATATATATAGACAGAGAACATATAATAAAATATAATATAAATATATTGAATACCCATTATTATTTATACACTATTGTAGATACAATTATTATATTGTTTGTATATACATTTATATAGAATTATATACTGTATAATACCTTGTTTAATGGGACGACTATAATTTTGGGACGAAAATCCGTAACTAACGTATCACTTCAGACCAAAAAAAAAAATAGGGAATACTATATTTAATAGTAGTGTTTTAAAAAAGTAGTGTTTTATGGGAGAAAATGTTAAAATTGATATATTTAATAGATTGTTTTATGGTTAGAGGGAATCTCGGTTGGGATTTGATTGGGCCAGCTAGGATTCTATTATGGAATGTAAAATTTTTTATGCTATGTTTGTTAATTGATTAATGCTACTAGCATCATGTAAAAAGACTTTAAATCCTACCCAATTATGATTTTTCCTCATAAATTGGCTAATTGATAAAATATTACTAATATTAGCCAAATGCTACCAATATTAACTAATTAGATATTTATAACTGTATACGGTCGAAATCTTATGCCTCCGATCTTTGGGCTCGAGGGGTCATTTTGAGCCCGAGTTCGGGCAAGGACGAGTTCGAGCTCGAGGGACCAGATCCGAGCTCGAGGACAGAGCGCAATGCCCGAAGACTGAAGCACGACGTATACCGAGGCCAAGTATGCTCGATCCCGAAATTGTATCGTTGAGGATTTGTAACAGAATGAGCTAGATTCCTGCCACGTCCCCAAGATCGTGGCACAAATCTCAGAATATGATTGTACGATCCGTAGTAGGCGGTTAGACAGCTGTATCAGGAATATTCCCTACAGTAAATAGAAATATTCCATATTTAGCATTCTCCTATTATATAAAGGGGACCCCAATTATTTGTAACAACATATAATCATTAAAAAAAGAATATACTCTTTGCTTTTGCCTACTGTTCATCAGGATTGTCCCTTCGCTTTACTGCTCTTACTTTACTTTTCTTGCTTCATTATTCTTATTGCTCTTAACCCACCTCGAGGTCACTGCTGCTGAGTTACATTGGTTTGATTCACTTGTTTCTTTCATTTCTACTTCATATTTCTTGATTATTAATTGGTATTGAATCTAATCACATATCTTTAAAACCACAAATCAAATTTAATTGTTACTCGTATTTTTCGAGGTAAACAGTTTGGTGCCCACCGTGGGGCTAAAGATAATAGTGATGTTTCTTTACTGATTCTCATTACACGATATTCTTACACTTTTTCTTGTCAAGAATTTATGATTCTCAGGCTGAAACATGTCTAGCTCACAAAGTATACATGTTCATGACAACGAAGGTCTTGGTGAAAACAACAATATAGGGGTCGGTGTACCACTGATAAACCCTGGGGAAGTGCCAAATATGGAACCAGTTGATGTTAGTTCACATATTGCCCTAAATACGGATTTAGGCATAGACCCCGGAGGGAGTGTACGCAGGGAAGCCCGACCTGGTGGCCAAGGAACACAAGGAGTGGGTGATGGGGGAATCAGCCTCCAAGTGATATTCGAGATGCTGCAAGCTCAACAGATCGCCATTGCTCAACTTCAAAGTCAAAATAAGACTTCGAGTATAGCTGAATCGGAAAACACTCGATGTGCTAGACCGGCGCCTGCGAGGTCAAACGAAAATGGCTCGGGGACTGACCCCATTATTATGAGAATGCTCGAAGAGATCAACAAGAGGATAGAGTCCGGGAAAAAGAAGATCGAGGACAATGACAAGAAGGTGGAGATTTATAACTCCCGTGTAGATCAAATACCAGGGGCACGCCCGATCTCGAAGGGATTGGATGCCAAGAAATTCGTACACAGGTCGTTCCCTCCGACTGCGGCTCCGAAGCCCATCCCAAAAAAGTTCTGTATGCCCGATATACCTAAATACAATGGAGCCTCTGATCCAAATGAACACGTTACTTCTTACACATGCGCCATAAAGGGAAACGACTTGGAAGACGACGTAATAGAGTTTGTACTGCTGAAGAAGTTCGAGGAGACTCTATCGAAGGGAGCCTTAATATGGTATCATAACTTAACCCCTAAATCTATTGATTCGTTTGCTATGCTTGCAGATTCTTTTGTAAAGTCACACGCCGGAGCCATCAAAATTGCAACAAGAAAGTCGGACCTTTTCAAGATAAGGCAGAAAAATAACGAAATGCAAAGGGAGTTCGTATCTCTATTCCAAACGGAGAGAATGGATCTGCCTCCGTTCACCGATGACTGGGTTGTTCAAGCTTTCACTCAAGGTCTCAACACTCGGAGTTCCATAGCAGCACAGCAGTTGAAGCAAAGTTTAATCGAGTATCCCGTTGTCACTTGGGCCGACGTACATAATCGGTATCAGTCGAAGATTAGAGTCGAAGACGATCAACTAGAGACTCATTCGGGGTCCATTTATCCTAGCAGGATCATGAATAGGATCAAAAGGGATATCAATTGAGAGTTGATATCGAATAGAGATCGATACCAACCGTACAACGGAGACTATAGAGGCAGCTGTTCCGGGCAAAACTTCACACGAAATGAGAGGAGAAATGATCGATGTACAAACTCACTGGGGCTTGATGCCGAGGAAGATCACGTTAAGTACCCCAAGTTCGAATAAAGGTAAGACCCCAGTCCAATTTTTTCTATTATTCGACTAACACTTGCAGGCCATCGATAAGGATCGGCACGAGGCTCTGGGCCTTGAAGCACGTGTTGCACTCTTTTTCCCTTAGACCGATTTTTGTCCCAAATGGGTTATTCCGGCGAGGTTTTTAACGAGGCAATCGTCGTTCGTGCTAACTAAAAGCAATTCAACAGTATCCGAGATCCCCCACAGTAGGCCTCGAATACTGGAGGGCATTAGCTTTGAATGTCTGCTCTCCAACAAGGAAATCACTTCATGACAGCGGGCCTCAACAAGAAAGTGTTGTAAGGGCCAAACGGTCAGATGAACCATGCCCGTATAGGTTACTCGAGCCCTAGACACCAAGCATGCGCGCATGTACAATCATCTATCAAGAGAAGTACTTTTCCTTGTCGATATCCACTCCCTTTATAAAATTTCATATTTTATACTCTTGATCTGTTGTGTAAGCAGGCTTAAGGGCCGACCGCGGCGGAAATTCGAACAACTGACCCATGCTTGAGGGATGCTTCCCCAAAAGCGAACGGAATCAAACTGCTAACATTTCGAGACCATAAGACCTTAAAGGCAATCCTCAGTTTTACGGTCCACGGCCACCCCACTCGGGGACTAACACTTTGGGCAAACTCGAAGTGAAACAGAAGATCAGCCCGAAGGGCAAGCTCCGAACTAAAGAGGCTACGGCCAAACTAACGCGGGTCGGAGACATTCGAAATCCGTGACAAATACAAAAGCCGAAAGTCTACCTTAGCTCGAGTTCGAGCAAATACTCACTCGATCATAAAAGCCCACGGGCTATCTTAACCGAAGTGCGAGCATATCTCGAACACTCGGGGACTACCTACTCGAGCTATCCAAGTTCGAAGTCATAAGACCTCAAAGAGGCACCCACCGATATATAGGCCAAGGCCATCATACTCGGGGACTAACCTTTCGGATAAGTTCGAGAGTCTATCAGGAAACAAGTCCAAGAGACATACCCGAAGGCTACGGCCATATTAAAGACTACAGTCATGTAAAAGGCTACAGCCGAAATAATGTGGCTCGGAGACGTTCGACTTCCGCCATAAATTAAAGGCCTTTAAATACTTCGAAAAACCGGTTAAACTCAGCTACCCTCGGCAAAAGCAAAAAGGGTTTCGATAAAATCAGCCCTCGAATAATTTAAAGGCTTCGATAATATCAACCTTCAAAAAAACCTCAAAGGTATTCGATTATCATTACACAAAAGGGTTACAAATAAGGTTCCGATACGTCGAACCCTCGAAAAACCAAACGGGTACAAAAAACACATGCTAAGGCATACGAAAATTTTCACTAAGTCTTTTAGCCGAAAAGAGGGAAAAATTATAGCCACTTTAGAGGCCGAATCGTCCCAACTTAAAGAGCCTAAGGGCCGATCTAAAAGTGCCTAAGGGCCAATGTAAAAAAGCCTAAAGGATAACTTTATTTCTAGCTCGAGCTAACACTCACTCGACTACTAAGCCCAAGGGCTACCCGAGTTCGAGCAAATTCTCACTCGGGGACTATCTATAAAGCTAAGGGCTAACTTTATTTCGAGTTCGAGCAAACACTCACTCGACTACTAAGCCCAAGGGCTACCCGAGTTCGAGCAAATTCTCACTCGGGGACTATCTATAAAAGCCTAAGGGCTAACTTTACTTCAAGTTCGAGCAAATCCTTACTCGACTATAAAGCCTAAGGGCTATCTTTCATTTCAAGTCTGAAGCATATACCCACTCAACCATCAAGCCCAAGGGCTGCCTTACCTCATCGACTGTTTGGTCTAAGAGCTACTCAAACTCAAGTTCAAACGATCATTCGGGGTCCATTGATCAGAAACGATCGAGGGTTGTAATTATTTTCGGCCATTACCATCTCAAGTCTGTGAACATTCAAAGGGAATTTTATGCTAAGACACTCTGACCCGCACAAAGGAGTAACAGATTCCGAAGCCATGGAATGATAAAAGTTTTGTATAAACCTATTTACAAGGGCTATAGGTCACGATCAAGAATGCCTCACAAGGGGCGATTAGCCTCAAAAGCGAAGAATCACGAAGAACATGAAACCTAAGCAGCACGATCTTTATCGGTAGAAGCGTCTTCACCCTCAGAACCTTCCCCACCGCCGGACTCACTAGAGTTCTCGGAGTCACCCTCGGAAAGGGCCAGCTTCCAAACTTTTATTTCTTCAGGATGTCGTAACAAATCGGGGTAAGGATCAAGGACACAATTTGTTTCGTATCGTCCTACTTTAAGAAACGCGGGGACTATCTGTATACGGTCGAAATAGTATGCCTCTGATCTATGGGCTCGAGGGTTCATTTTGAGCCCGAGTTCGGGAAAGGTCGAGTTCGAGCTCGAGGGACCAGATCCGAGCTCGAGGACAGAGTGCAATGCTCGAAGACTGAAGCACGACGTACACCGAGGCCGAGTATGCTCGATCCCGAAATTGTACCGTTGAGGACTTGTAACAGAATGAGCTAGATTCCTGCCACGTTCCCAAGATCGTGGCGTAAATCCCAGAATATGATTGTACGATTCTGTACTAGGCGGTTAGATAGCTGTATCAGAAATATTCCCTACTGTAAATAGAAATATTCCATATTTAGGATTCCCCTATTATATAAAGGGGGGCCCAATCATTTGTAACAACATATAATTATTAAAAAAGAATATACTCTCTGCTTTTGCCTACTATTCATCAGGATTGTCCATTAGCTTTACTGCTCTTACTTTACTTTTCTTGCTTCATTATTCTTATTGCTCTTAACCCACCTCGAGGTCACTAAGCTCGAGGTCACTGGTGCTGAGTTATATTGGTTTGATTCACTTGTTTCTTTCATTTCTTCTTCATATTTCTTGATTATTAATTGGTATTGAATCTAATCACATATCTTTAAAACCACAAATACAATTTAATTATTACTCGTATTTTCGAGGTAAACAATAACCAAAAAAGTAAATTTTTACTTTCTTTTGAGTGGCTATTGTTGGAATAGATTGGGTACATCTTACAGAGTTTGAATGTTAGTTTTGGGGTAATTTGGTAGAGTTAGTTTTGGGGTAATTTGGTAGAGTTTTGAGGTGGTTTGAATTCAAAATTCAAAGTAAAAGATCAGCATGGAAAAATATGATATGTATATCATACTGTATATTATTTGTGTATCACATATGTATCATACATGTATTCTGGATACGGGTTATATTGCATTTTATGGGTATATGAAAATCATGGGATGATTTGAGTTGATAAATGTGTTTAACATGTATATCCATGTATACCTGTGTCTGAGATATATGCGTGATACATGTATCAGAGAAGAATTTTTTAAACTCAATTTTAACTACAGATTTTGATACCAAGGTACTTGAAACTACTCCTCTTAGGAATGACTTGAGAGTCAAGCCTCACTTCCCCTCCCGCTTCCATCGGCCCCAAATTTGCACTCGAGGTATTCCGTCTTCGTCCTGCTCAACCTGAAGCCTTTAGACTCAAGTGCCTGTCTCCAAACCTCTAGCCTCTCGTTGAGGCCGCCTCGTGTCTCGTCAATTAGAACTATGTCATCAGCAAATAGCATGCACCATGGCACCTCCCCTTGAATATGATGAGTTAGTGCATCCATCACCAGGGCAAATAGGAAAGGGCTGAACGCAGACCCTTGGTGAAACCCCGTAACAACCGGAAAATGCTCGGAGTCGCCTCCTACTGTCCTAACCCGAGTCTTAGCTCCATCATACATGTCTTTAATCACCCTAATGTAAGCAATCGGGACCCCTTTAACCTCTAAGCAGCTCCATAAGACCTCCCTAGGAACCCTATCGTACGCTTTCTCTAGATCAATAAACACCATGTGGAGATCCTTCTTCTTATCCTTGTATTGTTCCACCATCCTCCTAATAAGGTGGATAGCTTATGTGGTAGATCGCCCCGACATGAACCCAAACTGGTTGTCTGAAATAGACATCGTCCTTCGCACTCTCATTTCCACCACTCTCTCCCAGACTTGCATGGTATGACTCAGTAATTTGATACCCCTATAGTTGTTACAGCTCTGGATATCGCCTTTGTTCTTATACATGTCCAACCATTTAAAAAAACAACGGAAAAGGGCCTAAACTACCACTATTGTTTAATAAATGGTTTACTTATAGCCTCCGTCCATCTATCAGTCCAAAAATACACGTTCCATCCATCTGTTAGTCCAAAAGTACACACTACATTAATTTTGTTAATAATAATACCCCTACGTTTAATGGCAAACCAGCTAGACCTTCAAATTAATGTGTTGGCGTCTTTTTACTGGGCCATGTGACACTCTTGTCCAAAAACAACTCTGAGTAAAACTAAAAAATCTAGCATCAATTGTTTCAACATTTTCGTTATCTGATGGGTTTAATTCCAGTTCAACGGCCTGAACACCATTGACGACCACATAAGGAACTCAAGGGGAAGAAAGTGTCCGATCACCCTTTTTCTGAATTGCTTCATGAGAATTAGGTTGACAACTGACTTCTTTACGATCATGAAAAGCTTGAGGAACATCAGTACCAACCATTTGAGCTGGGGAATTGGCTTGGGCATTTTATCAAACATCTGGTGATCCCAAATATGCAAAATTACCTTTTTGAATTGTTGTGGAGATTGAGCCAATGGAGTTTGGGTTTGATGAGTTGGAAATGATCTCCTGAACAGCAGGAATCGTTTGGCATTGGTCTTGGGCCAATTGGTTCACCAGAACTCCATGCGCGACCATCTGGTACATTTTTGGACTGTTCAGATGATTAGAGCTCCCAATTCCGACAGTGAAATCCTCCAAATTTTGGTGGGGAGATTGATATGGACCTGGAGTAGAATCCCGAGTGCTTGGAGTGGCTCGATTTGACCCAGAAACGAGCGAGGAAATATTTTGAACTCCCGAGCGATTTTGCACTACAGTGATCCCAGCGCCATTTTGCAAATCTGTAGCAGCTGGGAAATTATTTTGGGAAATGGTTTGCTGAGATTGGTGGGCAATTGGAAGGCGCATTTTTTGGTGGTGGTCCGGTGGCTTTTCACCGGCGGACGGTGGAGCAGTGTGAATTAAAGCACGACTGCGTTACTGTTCACGACAGTCGCACTGTAGGGAGAGCTGACCCACATAAAAAAGAGTGAGCCGGATCGGTTTAATGGGTCGAAATTTACCCAAATACAATTTCAGCCCCGTTGAGCCACGTGGACAAATGAAAGAATGCCACATCATTTAATGAGAGGCCCACATGAAGTGTCGTAGTCGCAGGGGTAATTCTGACAATAGAATTAATGTCCTATATATTTTCAGACGGATAGATGGACGGGGGGTTTTTATAAACCATTTAGCATACGATAGGGGTACTTTAAGCCCTTTTCCGAAAAAATAAAAAATATCCATTTAAACCGTCACTCAACCTGTTCCATGACTCAATCCACTTTTTCTTATTTCTTTAATAAAATACATAAATATTACTTTGCTATAATGTATCATCTTGGTTGTCAATATAGTTATATTGAATGTATACATGGTTTAAGCAAAGTATTATATAGAGAATAATAAATTAATCTTAACAGACTAGAGGTGTTAAATTTGAAAGTGAAACAAGAAAATTAGCTGCGTTGGAGTGGAAGAAAATAAAAAGGTAGAAGGAAAAATGAAAAAAATATTTATGCTTGAAATTTTGACTGAGAAATATTAATATAAGAAGACTAGATATCTAGATTAAAGACAAGATCCTCATTGTTTTAGAACAAAAACGCCTATTGCTTATAGTAAAGATAATGCTACCATAAGACCATTTCTAATCCAGTTGATTTAATATTTTGCTTAAATTAATGTATACATTCAGTATGGCTATGTTGTAAAGCCAAGATAATTCACTATTGTATAGTAATATTTATATTTTTGTATAATTAAAAAAAAAAAAAAAAAAGTAACTCGGCCATAGAGTGGATTGAGTTCCTGTTTAAATGGATGTTTTGATTTTTAAATGATTTAGTTAAAAAGAAATATAAAAAATAATATTTAATATACCGTAAAAGTGTTAAGCGACTTTTGAATCACAATATGCAAAGTATGATGACTTTTTAGTTATAAAACATAGTAAAGTAACTTTCATAAACAGTTTTCATTAATTCAATCCGAGAAATGGCTGGACTCAAATATATCATTAAAGGTGAAATAGTCAATTGGGAATATGGATGAATCCTTGAATTGACAACACGTAACGATATCCACCCGAAACAATAAAAACTTTATCCAAATTTATAGAAGCAAAGGTACAAGTCGTTGTCGCGCTCGCGTACTTCCAATACTAGTAATAAATATTAAATCTTAGAGCATCAACTGAAAAAAATAAATATCGCGAGTGTTTCAGTGAAATTTTATTTTCACTCGAGAGTTTAGAGTTGAAACAGAAACTTCATCATATTGTCCGAGTCATTTTATTTTTATTTGCCGACAGACAGTTGGCAGTTGGGCGCTACGTCTTTGTCCACCAACTGAGGAGATCATATTAATTATCAAATTATGCAGTGCTAACTAAGTTTGTGTCTAAGTGTACCAATATTGATGTGGAAAATTAATAACATGATTATTTATAATAATAATAATAAGGTAATAAAAGTGACCCTTGATGGTTGATTCCACCATTTGATAATGCTGGCTCGAATTACTCGAACAAATGGGGTAACTTGTAATAAGAGGGTCTCAATTCATAGCATTCTAAAATCACCGGAATTACTTTGTGGTTTACTCAGAACTAAATGGAATCTTAAATGGCTTACTATTTTAGAATAACTAAGTGGTTAGGTGTCTTTACCAAAGGCATGATTGACAAAGACACAGCGTCAAGCTGTAACATAGCTGAGCATGTTTATAATTACTACTCCCAGTCCATTTCAATTGATTTTTTTGGTTATTTTCACACATATTAAGGAATTCAATTTTTAGCATTAATTAATTAATAATAGAATTGATCATATTAACCTTAATTTGTTCATTGGAAATATAACAAACAGTCCTAGGCTCTTTACTCCAAGGGCAACTTTGAAAAAAAGAAGTTAATCCCTTCTTGATATCCGAATAAATCAAATATTGTGAACCACAAAAAAAAAAGAAAACCAAAAAATCAGTTAAAATGGAACCGAGGGAGTAGAGACCTAAACTGGAGTCCCTTCACCTCACCAACCTACACCTCCAAAAAACAAATATTGTTTTTATAACAATAGTGTCCGGACCAACTTATGCTCATTCGATTGTTCCATTGCTAGTTGTCTCCCACTAATACAAATATCGGGTGTCGCAACCTTGGTTGCTCCCACAAAACAAATAATTTGACTGTGAGGAGACAAAATGGTTGGGTTCCACTAGTTTTGCTATGACAATGATAACCAATGTGCAAAAAGGTGGGAAGAGCACAAATATGGCTGAAACATTACAATAGCTATGACAATGACAAAGAATGTGAACAAAGTAAGGTAGGAGCAGCACAATATGGCTCTATATGAAACATAAATATAGCTGACTGCACATGGAATATTCTCTTCAAGCACATGGTGAAGCACGCAATGCAGTCAATAAGCACCAAAACCATGTTAGAGAACGCCTGACCCTCAATAATGCAACCTCTACCAATATTAGTAACTAAAATAGATAAATAACATAAGCCACCTAGTTGACAAGACATCCAAAATAACGATTTGAGAAATTCTAGATCGAAATGACATATGAATGGAAAGATAGAAATAACCCAAGAATGGCTGAAAGGTACTAACCTTGTAAATGCATAATGGAGAATATTAACCACAAAAAGAAAAAGATAACAAATATTTAAGCAGAAACAGATAGCAGTATTACAACTCGAAACCAACGCTTATCACTCTCCAGCATTCACTCTTGATAAACTACATAAGCCCAAAACTAGCTGGACTTCACAGCAAAGTGTACGCAAAGATGCAACATACAAGAAAAAAACTGCTCATATATCTGGGAGATCAGAAACATATTACACCACATATAATAAAATGTCTTTCTTCAGTTGCCTTCATGATCGTACTCTTCCTCCTCCTCGTATTCACCTTCGTCATCAGCAGTGGCATCCTGATATTGCTGATACTCAGACACAAGGTCGTTCATGTTGCTTTCAGCTTCTGTGAACTCCATTTCGTCCATTCCTTCCCCTGTGTACCAATGCAAGAAAGCCTTTCTCCTGAACATAGCAGTAAACTGCTCGCTCACCCTCCTAAACATTTCCTGAATGGAAGTTGAGTTTCCAATGAAGGTGGATGCCATTGAGAGACCTCTGGGTGGGATGTCGCAGACACTGGATTTTACATTGTTTGGAATCCATTCAACAAAGTAAGAAGAGTTCTTGTTCTGAACATTAATCATCTGCTCATCGACTTCCTTAGTGCTCATTTTACCCCTGAACATGGCTGAGGCAGTGAGGTAACGACCATGACGTGGATCAGCAGCACACATCATGTTCTTGGCATCCCACATTTGCTGAGTCAGCTCCGGGACTGTTAGTGCACGGTATTGCTGTGAACCACGAGAAGTGAGAGGAGCAAACCCAACCATGAAGAAGTGCAAACGAGGGAAGGGGATCAGGTTAACAGCAAGCTTCCGAAGATCAGAGTTCAATTGACCCGGGAACCTGAGGCAGCAAGTGACCCCACTCATTGTAGCAGAAATCAAGTGGTTCAAATCTCCAACTGCAACATAACGTAAAAGCACATTTAGCAAGTGTAAGACAAGATGAGCAGATACCAACAAAATCTCTAAAAGGTTGGGAAAAAAATAAAAGAAACAAGCGAACATCCAAAAGCTAGAGTAATTTAATTTGGATTGTATTCCACTATGACTTAATGTGTGATGGTTGAAGTAATAATAGGGGCTAACTGAAAGGGGAGCTAATTAATTCTCCATAACCATATTGACTACCATAACTTTTTGATAATCGTGGTCCGGGCCAGCTTGCACAAACTATATTGACTACCATAACATTACAAAAACAATAAATTGAAAAGATGCAGCACAAGAACAGTTATGAGCCAGGAAAGGATCTAACTACAACAGCAGATAAACCCCAATTCATATATTTATCAATTACCATAACCAGGCAGCATAAATCAAGGCTAAAATATTTGACTTAAACATGCATACACATGTTTGTTGGTGAGAATACATTTCATGTTTGTATCTGATTAGGCTTGTTCATTACAGCTCAAAAGTAACTGAAACAGCAATATATTGATAATAGGAAAATGACCAAATCACCAGCTTACCTACCTTATTATCGAGGGTGATTGATGAATCAAATAGCAGGGACCATAACCCATAACAAATGATTTGTCCCCCACCCCAGGACCACAGGTCAAGGAAATCTAGGGTTCTTTGAAATTACAATAGCCTTCACTCAAATATGTGTGTCCTAATACAACATGAATCATTGCTTACTCGTAGAACCATCTAACACCAACTACGGAATACCTAGAGATTAGCTGACGGTCCATATAAAGAATACATTTAGTGAAGCCACTTGAAACCAGGTTTTGTCTTTGAAGGCCACATGTTTCACCAGTTTAAGAAGGGTGAAAAAACCCGTAAACTAGAGAGGTCAATCAATACATGGATAAATTAAAAAAAAATGATTGAAAACAATAATTGGAGCACAGAGACAAAAGGTAAAGTTGTCAATTTGGATAACATATACTCACAGCTGGGCGTGGTAAGCTTGAGAGTCCTGAAACAGATGTCATATAAAGCTTCATTGTCAAGCACCATACACTCATCAGCATTTTCAACAAGCTGATGGACTGAAAGGGTAGCATTATATGGCTCAACCACTGTATCTGAAACCTTTGGTGATGGGAAAACAGAGAATGTGAGCATCATGCGGTCAGGGTATTCCTCCCTGATCTTTGAGATCAGCAAGGTTCCCATTCCAGAACCTGTTCCTCCACCAAGTGAGTGGCACACTTGGAATCCTGCAAAAAGTAAAAAATAAAAATAAAAATATCAATAACCAGAATATTAGCCAAATTAAGCTCGATTACATTGCATACTAAGGATCCTAAGTAATACTACTCTAGAAATCCATGATTTTTACCTTGAAGACAGTCACAATTCTCAGCCTCCTTCCTAACAACATCTAGAACAGAATCAATAAGCTCAGCACCCTCAGTGTAATGCCCCTTAGCCCAATTGTTTCCAGCACCAGATTGACCGAAAACAAAGTTATCAGGCCTAAAGATCTGGCCATAAGGACCAGTCCTCACACTGTCCATCGTGCCAGGCTCAAGATCCATGAGCACTGCACGGGGAACAAACCTCCCACATGACGCTTCATTGTAATACACATTAACACGTTCCAACTGCAGATCTGAGGTTCCAACATAGCGTCCAGTAGGATCAATTCCATGTTCATCACAGACAACTTCCCAGAACTTTGATCCGATCTGGTTTCCACATTGTCCACCTTGAATGTGAAGGATTTCTCTCATTTTTTCTGAAATTAACCAAGATATTCTAAGTTCACTTCCACACACATATCAAAACCCACTATACAAAGTATTAAAGTCATATTTTCACGAAATTTTAAAGAGAACAAAGTTGATCACCACAACATTTACCTAATTTCACTAGATAACACATAGTATTTGAATCAATTTGTGCATTTAAATAGCATTAATATCATTAACAACTGTTGATCCAAACTAACATTCCATGTATACAAAGCATATTTTCCTTAGATTTCAATAAATCGACTAGTCATAGTAGATTAAATATGCGAAACTACTGCAAATCTAATATATGTGATCTAACAGTAAATTCTCAGATCTGTAAATCAGTAAAACATAGAAAGTTCATTCGATTTAAAATTTCAACTACGACATATTGACAAATCAAAATAAATGAACAAAAAAAAATTAAAACACTATCGATCTAAGAAAATATCATATGCGGAAGATTTTTACAAAGTGGAGAAGGAAAATGAGATAGAAAATCATTAATTACGGTAAAACTTATCAAAAATTATAAAAGCAATTCAAAAATCAGTGATTAAACATAGAAAGTTCACTCGATCTATAAATTGAAGTACATCACATTGCAGAATTAACTCAAAATCAATGAAATGAACCAAAAAACAATAAAACCATATCGATCTAAAAAAATTCAAATGCGGATGATTTTGAAGAAGTAGACAAGCAAAATGAGACAAACGATCATTAATCACAGTAAAAATCATGAAAATGACACTAAATGCAATTCAAAAATTACAGATCTGCGATAAATAAACAGAAAATTTACCTGTACAATCGGGAAGACAACTGAAGAAATCTAAAAATTGATCGAGAGAGAAGTAGAACTACTCACTCGATCGAGAGAGTAGTTAGAGAGTGAAGCGAGTGGGTGCGAAGAAGTGAAGCCCATGAAAAATTTTATATTGAGGAGGGGGAAAAGATCAACGGTTGTAATCTTTTCTCTCCTATTACTTCTGGGCCCGCGGTGGAGAAATGACGGTCCCGATGAGATCTAAAATGGTGAGATTTGATTTTAATGTAAAATATTGTTGGAGATATTTTAGTGACGATTATGTCCTTTGTAAATTACTTGAATGCCCTCCCAGCTGTTTTACAATCTTACCAAAGGCTGTCATGTTTATCGTTTGTTTGGCCGAGCTTTTTTTTTTTCTCCAAATCGCCAAAAGTGCCTTTTTTTATTTAAGTTAAAATGTTTGACTAAGCTTTTAAAAAAAAAAAAATCAAGTAAAAGCAGAAATAATTTTAGAGAAATAAGATAAGTTGCTTCTTCCTAAAGCACTTTTGAAAAAATGATTTCTCAAAATAAGCTGATTTTAGAAACTTGACCAAACATATTATTAATTTGGTACGAACTGTTTTTTTTTCTTTTCTTACGAACTTATATGATTAGGTGATTGTTTACCCGTAAAATGGTACGGTCGAATTTATACGTGGTTTATAGATAAATGAATTAATTTGATCCTAAAATAACAGATGAATTAGACAGAAATATAAGACAGCCTTGAAATTGAAATAAACAGCAGATGTCTTAGTTCCAGGCGCAGAGCTACCGGAGGCAGCAAGAACAGTGCAAATAAGCAAGAAAAGTAAAGTATTGTTGAGCTTTTGGTAGAATATAGCGTATGCTTGTCAGAAAATTCTCTTTTTTCTACAATGATGGTAGAGCTCACTATATATAGCTACACATATGGAACAAGGTCATAGGATCAAGCCCCTCTTAAATGACAATTATAAGAGTCATTGAAGAATGTATAACGGTAGGCAGTGAATGCCATATTCTCCAACGGATCATGTACTTAATATTGTAGAATATTCTTCATTGAATGCTACCGGATGGATGGCATTTATTTCGCCTTTATGACTACCTTTCTTTCTGATGACAGGTGAGGTCATTGCCTTCAGGTTCGACTGCTTTCTGTCTTCGGCTCCACGTGTCGCTTTCTCATGCGATCAATAAATATGAACATATTTTAACCCATACAGATAGTCCCCCTACTTTCCGATAGCATAACTTTGTGTCACTGGGAAGTTGGCAAAGATACCTTTCTTGGCGGAAAATTCTCTGACCCCCTCCGAAAAGTTTCTGACGGTTGATTAGACGCACATCTCTCCCCATTTAATGCCCTGAACACGCATCATCCCTTGATTTAACATCACTTTTGCCGGTTATCAAAATAATTATGGCCACGATTTTAGCCGCCTATTCTTTTACCTATACGCATCAAACTTCTTCATTTATACTTCATAATTCTCCAAACTTTCCCAAACTTTCTTTACTCAACTCGTACTTTGTCTTCAACCTTCTTCTCGAGAGAAAAACTTTCCTTCTTTTCTGATTAAAATAGCCTCTTTTTCGAGAAACCCTAGTTCATCAAAAAACAAAAGTAAAGCTGATGATGCTGCTCCTCATACGATGAGAACCATCATCCCAAAAAGTCTCGTCACAACTAAGGACTTCGAAGAGAAATATCGTTCTGCTTACCCTCGTACGTGGGCCGTTAGTGTATACCCTTCTTCCATCCGTCCTTCCAGCATTTCTGCTGCGAAGGAAGACTGCCATTGCCAAGATTTAGATATTATCGCTCCTGATCTGGCAGGCGGATAACCTTACCTAAGAAGGGTTTTACGTATTTTTATACGTATCCCTTCACCTTGGGGCCGTTGTCTTAAAGTGGAGAGCTTGACTCCGTCATCGTGGAGTTCTGCATCCGCTACCAGGTATGCCTGGCGCAAGCAAGTCCTTCTGTGTAGAGGACAATCGCTTGTTTTTTACGTCTGTGCCAGGGGCGGAAGAGGAGCTAATCCTAGTTCGGTTGATGAACCTTTATTCCCCCAAGATCTTATGCGGGGGGATGATAAATCTCAGCAAGCGTGGCCACCATGATCTGCTATCTAACAAGGATGATGACAACGATCGTGGGTAGATGGAACGGTTCATTGCAGTCGCCATCAGTGACATCATTCCGGCCACGGCTTCATCCTTTCCGGAATTATGGAACCGTACTCGTAAGTTCATCATTTGTCTTTTCTTCCATCAAAGATTGTCTCATATCGTTATTGACCATTCTTCTTTCGCTTATTTCAGCGACTCGGTGGGTATCCCCTAGGGTTGAATACTTGGACCAATGGGTCCAGAAAATTTTGGACGTACGCCTAAAACCCGCATGTGGAAAGGACTAGCCCTCAAATACGGGTGGAAGGCCAAAAATAATGGTAGGTTAAACTCACCATGCTTTTTCCCTTTCGTATAAGGAATCTGATTAACCCTTTTCCTTTGTTGAATTCAGGGCTACCCAGGGCTCAGTTGTTGTCCCCGAGGAGGACGTTTTGGCTAAACCTACTGACACGGCGAGGCTGCTGCAGGGGGCTTTTACACGAACAGGTGTCTCTAAGCCTGCTTCTAGTGCAAGTGCTTCTTCTCGGAGTCCTCGGCCGGAGAACAAGCAACAGAAAAGAAGACGTTAATCCTCAGCCGGGGGAACAAATAAAAAGGCAAAGAGCGCCACGCCCGAGACATCTTCGGATGTTATGGTAATGAGCGTCGTGCCCGAGACGATCCCAGAAACCGTGGTGATTGATGATGATGGAGAAGATAGTGATGATAGGGTTTCTCTACATAGAAGACGACGACATTCATCAATTCAATAGATGCTCAATCTGTTGAATTAGCTACACCAACCGGGACGATGCCTCGACACTCTGGGGGGAGTTTGATGTGGTGAAAGATGCCAAATCACGCTTTCGAGTCCCAGCTGTCGTGCCCGGTACTGTCGGGCTAAGTACCGGCCTCTTTCGTCTTCGGTTGACAAGCAACCATCAACCAGCACTGCAGCTGCTGCACCTGCTTCTCACCCTTCGACGCCATCAATTTCATCTCCTTCTTCACCAACCCTGCTTCTGCCACCAGTAACTGATGCATCATCTCTACCGGCCGTAGTTGCCCGAGAAGACGACGCCCCCTTCCCCACTCCCCGGTTCATGGGGACCTGGCAAAACTATGCAGCCCCCAGAATATTCTCAAAGGAGGAGGAGCGTTACTTTCTCGGTTTCCACCGGATGTCATCTGCTGTCCTGGACTGTGGAACTTGCAAACTACCTGAAGCCTTTAGCTTCAGAAAAATATAGGGAAAAGATACAAGCTCTCTCGGGAGAATGCTTGTTGAACAATACCATGCATAACGCGGTAGTGGTATAGTCTTCTGTTTTCTCTGTTGTTCCTTCTATCTTTGTTATGGTAGGATTTTGGATTTGCATTTTTGTTTTGTAGGCCAACTTTCTTGCTTCCGAGGGCCTAGAAAGGTTGATTTGTGATAAGGAGGAACTTACCTCCGAACGGGATCAACTTTTGGCCGAGTGAAACTAGAATGCTGCTTGCCTTTTAGAGTTGGAAGCACGAGCTGCTGAGGTCGTTGAATTGGAGGCACAATTGCAGAAAAGTGAGCAAGAGTAGTAACCATTAGCTAAGAGATTACCCCGTTGAGGGCTCAAGTTGAAGAGGCTAGAGCCAAATGGGTTAAAGCTCATAATGTCGTTCTTGTTGCATCCGATCGTGGGGCTGCCTCCGCTAAAAGATTGAATAATTTGGAGGCGGCCTTAAACTCTAAAGCTAAAGAGCTTTCTGCTTGCTGCTGCCGGGGTGAAGTATGCCCAATTGGAGGAGAAGCATAAGAGGAACACTGAGCATAACAGAATTTTCAGCTCTACTATCTATGAGCTTGATATTAGCCTTCGATCCACCAGATCCGCGCGAGATAACTGCCAAGGTCAACCAACTTAAAGAAGATGTCTAGCGCCGAGCAACTTCCCTCATTGTTAAAAAAACATATGAGGAGAAAAACCTTGGTAGAGGCCAAAGCGGGTGTCATTGATTTTGATGTGGAAATCGCTAAGTCTCATGAGCTGGAGTTAGCTGCAAAAGAGGTCTTCCTGCCCGGCATGATGCTACCGATTCTTCTGGTTCTGGTTCTGGTTTTGAGTTCTCACGAACAGAAGAACCGGAAGGTGATGATGCTGAAGGCCAAAATACTGAACCGGCACATCTATTCACTTCTCTTAGAGGCGCAGATACTTCTCTTCCTCTGGGTTCCGAAGATGCAGCAGCTTAGTTTTTGCATTCTTTTTCAAAATTTTGTACCTGTGCTGTTTGGCACATTTATTCTAAATAGAAACACTTTTTTGTTCAAGTATCGTATAAGTTTTCCTTTATGTGTACTTTCGTTTAAATATTTGAGCAACTTTGATCTTTGAATCTTTTTTCTCAAGTGTGTGCAAGTTTACTTTTTGCGTCTAATTGTGCAAGGATTCGGGTGTAATTTCCCCCGAAAGCATTTGTATTTTGGGCATAAGTTCTTCTAAAATCAATCCTTTAACGTGAGGGTTTTCATAAGAGAGGGCCCTATCATGTTTACGGTGCTCTTGAAGAGGTTGTCTCCTGTTTATTACGGCACTAGCATTTGAAGTACTTGTTTAACTTTCAAATGAAAAAATTAATTCATCGTTCAGACAAGAAACAAGATAGAAACAAAAGGACTTTACTTTATTCATTCCATTTTCAAAAGTGCATAAGCATTCATTGTGCTATAAAGAAATTGCCATTCCTTGTGGCTAACTTGTGCAACTTGTTTCTATGGGGCTACCCGCGCAGTCTCCTATCCCGATAATACAACTATGTTTCCGGTTTTTTTATTCCGGTCAAAGTGCCAGTCATTGTTGTTGTAGCCTCATACCATTCCCCCTAGTGTTCGAATGCGAAGAATGCGAATTGGAATATTGGAAGTTTTACACCTTCGAGGATTCCACTAGTGAATTTCTAGATAATCTTTGGTACGATAACAAACTTCACTTCCCCTTAGGAATTTACGTTATTGAGCCAAAGAGTATCTAACAATTCCCCAGTGACTTGCACTTGTGAATGGTCGGGTAATCTCTGTTCGATAGCAAACCCAAATTCCCGGTAGGAACTTTGCTAGCGAGCAAAAGACTAACTAACGGCTCCGCACTGGTTCTTTACTTGTGTGCCTTTTTCATTTAAAGATCTTATTGTTGTTGCTGAAGCTTCCTTCGTAGTATGCTTTTCGTTGCTACCTCGTTAAAAACCTTTCCAGAAAAACTCAATTGGGACAATAACTGGACGAAGGAAAAAAGAGTACAACATATACTTTTGGTACAGGTGATGTTCATCAATAATAGTATCTCTTGAGGTGTGCCATGTTCTAGTTGCTTGTCAACTTTTCTCCATCTCGATTTTCTAACTTGTATGGTCCTTTTCCGGTGACAGCTGAAACACGGTAGGGGCCTTCCCAAGTTGGACCTAGTTTCCCCGCATTGAGCTCCTAGGTGTTCTGAGTTACTTTTCTTAAAACCAAATTTCCTACTTTGAAATAACGTAGGTTGGCCCTTCGATTGTAATATCTCTCTATTCTCTTTTTTTTGGGTTGCCATCCTTATATGCGCCAAGTCCTTGCGTTCGTCAAGCAGCTCCAAGTTGACTAGCATTACTTCATTATTTGCCTCTTTATTTGCCCGAAAATACCTCAGGGTAGGTTCTCCTACTTCCACTGGGATCAAGGCTTCTGCTCCGTACACAAGAGAAAAAATAGTCTCTCCCGTGCTCGATTTGGCCATTCTTCGGTACGCCCATAGGTTACCTGGCAGCTCTTCGGGCCATTTACCTTTAACAGCTTCCAATCTCTTCTTGAGAGTTTGTATAATCACTTTGTTTGTTGATTTTGCCTGACCGTTTGCGCTCGGATGATAGGGTGATGATGTGATCCTTTTGATTTTCAAATCTTCAAAGAACTTCGTGATCTTTGTGCCTATAAATTGTGGCCCATTGTCGCAGGCTATCTCTTGTGGCATCCCAAATCTACAAATTATATTCTCCCACAAGAAATCTACCACTTCACGCTCGCCAATCTTCTGATTAGGACCTGCTTCAACCCAGTTAGAAAAATAGTCAGTTAAAATCAAAATAAATCTTACCTTACCAGGGACCGGTGGCAGTGGTTCGACGATATCCATTCCCCACTTCATGAATTTTCATGATGACAAAACTGAGTGCAATGTCTTTGCCGGTTGATATACCGACGGTGCGTAGCATTGACATTTATCACATTTTTAACATAAACTTTAGCGTCATGTTCTATCTGGAGCCAATAGTATCCTGCCCTTATTAATTTTAGTACTAAGGGATCTGCGCCCGAGTGATTCCATAGATCCCTCCGTGGACTTATCACATAACATAATTAGCTCTGGAGGCTCCCAAACATCGGGCCAATGGGCCTTGAAAAGATCTTTCGTACAATTGCCCCCCCTGAAGTTGTATCGAGTTGCTTTAGTGCGCAGTGCCCGAGATGCCTTAGGATCTTTAGGCAATTCCCCGTGTTCGAGGTAGTCAATAATCTCGCTTCTCCGGTCCTAGACCAAATTAGTCGCATTTACCTCGTAATATCTATCTGTGTCCAGTACCGAGTGCATAAGTTATACGACCATATCAGAGTCCAATCCTTTCATTTTCGTAGACGAGCCAAGGTTAGCTAGTGCATTTGCTTCTACATTCTCTTCCCGCGGGATATGCGTGATTGACCACTCCCAGAACCGAGCGAGCATGGCCCGAGCCTTCATTACATATTGTTGCATTCGTTTCTCTTTGGCTTCGAAGATCTCGTAGACCTTATTTACCACCAAATGGGAGTCGCATTTGATTTTTATGACCTCGGAGTCCAGTCCCCGGGCCAATTCGAGCCCTGCAATCAAAGCTTCATACTCCGCTTCATTGTTAGTCAGAAGAACAGTTCTTATAGCCTGCCTTAGGGTTTCTCCCGAAGGCATGGTTAATACTTAATACTATGCCGAGCCCGGACCCCTTCACGTTGGAATCTCCATCCGTGAATAGGGTCTAAACTCCTGATGTCGATTCTGATACCATCACTGCTTCTTTGGTAGCCAAAGGTAACAGTCCCGGACTGAAATCGGCCACAAAGTCGGCCAAGACTTGAGATTTAATCGCAGTCCTAGGCTTATATTCTATGTTAATTTCACTCATTTCGACGGACCACTTGGCCAGCGTACCCGAAAGTTCGGGTTTATGAAGAATATTTGTCCTTACGGACTAAACAACACTTACCGTAACCTCCGAGACTACTAAGTAGATCAGCAGTTGTTCTCCTTCCTCCAGTTTTGACAGTAATGGAGGACTCGACAAATACCCTTTCAGATCCTTCAAAGCCTCCTGATATTCCGGTGTCCACTCAAAGTTATTCTTCTTTTTGAAAAGTGCAAAGAAATGATGGCATTTCCCTAAAGACCGGGAAATAAATATGCTCAATGCGGCCATCCTCCCTGTTAGCCTTTGAACCTCTTTTACGCTTGATAGCTGGTCCGGGATGTCTTCGATGGCTTTGATTTTATCGGGGTTAACTAGGGTTGTGCATGGATCGGATCGGATCGGATTTAGCACATTTTGGATTTCGGATTCTAGAAAATGCAATCCGAATCCGATCCGAATTAATATCGGATCGGATCGGATTTTTAAAGTTTGGATTGGATCGGATTTTTGAATTTCGGATCGGATTATTATGCCTCAAAGTTGCAAACTCATATGTATATTTTCTTTGTAAAAGAGGAATATAATAAGAAAAATTTATGTTTCTACAATTATGAGAGTACTATGGTGCCAATATAGCTAAATCCATCAATTGTAAAGGTAATAACTTGGAGGAAAATATAAAGGAAGTACTAATTATCCGAAATTAAAGTTTAGTATTTATACATGTCCTAATAATTTCGGATTTCGGATCAGATCGTATTGAAATTATATCAATATGAATCCGATCCAAAATCCAAATTTTAATAAACACAATCCGAAATCCGAAATTGAACGGATCGGTTCGGATTTCGGATATCCGATCCAAATGAACAGCCCTAGGGTTAACCTCGATCCCCCTTTGTGACACCGGGAATCCCAGGAACTTACTAGAACTGACCCCAAGCGCACACTTCTCGGGGTTAAGCTTCATGTTATGCTTCCTTAAGATGACAAAAGTTTCTTGCAAGTGTTTAAGATGATCACCTGCGTTCAAAGACTTAACAAACATATCATCTATGTAAACTTCCATGGTTTTCCCTATTTGCTTTTCAAACATTTTGTTCACGAGCCGTTGATAAGTGGCTCCGGCGTTCTTTAGCCCGAAAGGCATCACATTGTAACAATATGTGCCGAAATTCGTGATAAATAGAGTTTTTTCCTGATCCTCCGGGTTCATCTTGATTTGGTTGTACTCGGAATAAGCATCAAGAAAACTCATTAACTCATGCCTGGCCGCTGCATCAATTATTTGATCAATGTTTGGCAATGGGAAAAAGTCTTTTGGGCGCACCTTATTTAAGTCCTTATAGTTTACGCACATTCTAAATTTATTATTATTCTTTGGAACTACTACTACGTTAGCTAGCCAGTCAGGATACTTTACCTCTCGCATTGAACCGATATCAAGCAAGTGAGTAACCTCTTCTTTGACAAATTTATTTCTGACCTCGACAATAAGACGTTTTTTCTGTCTTACCAAAGGGATGCTGGGATCCAAGCTTAGCTTGTGTACGACCACTTCTGACCTGAGTTCGGGATGCAGTCCTGTCCCTAAGTGAAACTTCTTGTCCAGGAACTTTTCAAACAATGCGACTTGTTCAAGTTCTTCCACTTTGGATTTGTTGCGTCTGTTTTTTCTGGTACCTGATAAGATTCCGATGACTCCCCCCCCCCCCTCGTTGACTTCGCTCGGCTTATGAGCAGGCACCAATTCTGTAATTGCTATGTTACACGCTCCTTCCCTTTGCTACTGGAAACTGAGATTGCATTCATTTCTCTTGCTGCCGGTTGGTTGCTTCTTATTTGTTTAATACCCAGGGGAGTTGGGAATTCCAACAACTGATGATATGTTGATGTCACCGCCTTCATCTCGTGCAACCATGGTCTCCCCAAGATGATGTTGTAACCCATATCGTCGTCCATCACTTCGAAAAGGGTCGTCTTCATTACCCCTTCGGCAATCGTGGGTAGCAGGATCTCTCCTTGGGTTGTCACATTTGCTAGGTTGAACCCGGTGATAAGTTTGTGGCCGGAATGATACTTCTGGTGATCTTGGCTTGCTCCAACACCCTCCATTATATGATGTTTGCCGAACTTCCTGGGTCCACCAAAACTCGTTTAATTTTAAAATCTAAAACATTCCAAGAAATTACCAACTCATCGTTGTGCATTAGCAGCAATCCATCTGCGTCTTCCTCCGTGAAAGTAATGTCATCTTCAACAACTTCCCAGAGTCTCTTACTGTTGGTTACCGATACCTTCGTCTTTTTTACCGCCGAGAATGTAACCCCGTTAATCTCGTTCACCCCGAAAATCATGTTGATTGTCAGGCGCATGGGATCTTCTCCTACTTTCGAAAGCTCTGCGTTATCACGATTGTGACTGTAGTTGTTTTTAGCCCGGCCACTTAAAAATTCCCTAAGATGGCCGTTTTTTAGCAATATCTCTTCGTGCAGATGCGGCAGTCCCTAGTCTGGTGACCATTTGTCTCGTGGTATTCACACCACAAATTAGGATCCCTTTGGCTGGGATCAGACCTTATTGTCTTCGGGAACCGTGCTTCTTTAATGTTCCTCGTAGCGGACACCAGTTCCAATATGCTGACGCTATAAGTTGTAATTAAAAAGCCTGGGGTAGGAAGAATCTCGAGAACCTGACATTTTCTTGTCCTGTAATGACCTGTTATTTTGGCCGCGATCAGTTCTCCTATCGGTAGCGAATCTATCCGCCGATCGAAAACCTCTACCTTGTCTTTCGGCCCGTTTATAGGGCAAAAGTCGACCTCTAGAAGATCGTTGATCTGTGTCGATATCATCTTTTGATTTCTCTTTATTCTTCCCCCGGTCCCAATCCTTGGACAACACCGGGAAACCGAGCTGATCATCCTCAATTCTTATCTTAGACTCATACCGGTATTGAACATCTGCCCAAGTTGTTGCCGGGAACTCAAGCAAACTTTCTTTCAACTTCCGGGAAGCGTCGAAACTTCTCAAATTCAGACCTTTGGTAAATGCTTCAGCCGTCCATTCGTCCGGTATGCCCGGTAGCAACATCCTTTCCTTCTGGAATCTGGTCAAAAACTCCCACAGCAACTCGGACTCTCCTTGTGCAATTTTGAATATGTCGGTCTTTCGGTCTTGTACCTTTCTGGCCTCGGCATGGTCCTTGATGAAAGAGTCCGCGAGTATCTCAAAGGAATCTATAGAGTGCTTGGGCAAAAGCGAATACCATGTTAGGGCTCCCTTCGTAAGGGTCTCCCCGAATTTCTTCAGTAAGACTAATTCAATTTCGTGGGGAGCTAAAATGTTCCCCTTCACCGCCATAGTATAGTTGGTGATGTGCTCCTGAGGATATGAAGTCACATCATACTTTGGCACTTCTGACATTTTAAACCGCTTCGGGATCAATTCTGGTGTCGCGCTTGGCTTGAACGACAATTGTGTGTACTTCTTTGAGTTTTCAGCACTGGTGGTGCGCCCGGAATTTGATCCATTCGGGCGTTTATTTCCCTCATAAACTGCATGAGTTCGGCTTTAAAAGGATTGTTTTCGTTGTTGCTGCTGGAACCGCCACCATTCCCCCGGCCTTATTAAAGCTGACTTCGCCCTTGGGGTGTTGTTATCGGCCCTTTGCGTTGTCTGATTCGCGGGAGCACCAGGAAAAACTGCACCTTGTCCATTCTCATTGTTGGGAGCACCTGACAATGTTTACTTTAGTTCCGTCATGATTTGATCATGCCATATGATATGGCCTATTCTGGCCTCCTGTTGCTCCTTCAAGATCCTCACTATTTTTAAGACTTGTTCGTCTTCAGCATCCTCAGGAGTCGCCTCCCGAACATGTCGCAAATATCGGCCGTCGTGGACCGGCGTGGCCTCGCTCCCCTCATTACAGGTATCGCTGATGGAATCTTCATGCTGAGGTTGATTTCATTGGGCCTCAACGTTGTGTGCGTTGTTAACACTATTATCTGCAGTTTTTAATGATTTTGCTAAGAACAAAGAATCAAACAAGTTAGTAATAGATGCAGGGATTAATTCAATTACACAATTCTTTATGCCCCACGGTGGGCACCAAAATGCTTACCCGTAAAACGGTACAGTTGAATTTATATGTGGTTTAAGACTTAGCCTTGAAATTGAAATAAACGGCAGATATCTTAGTTCCGGGCGCAGAGCTATCGGAGGCAGTAAGAACCGTGCAAATAAGCAAGAAAAGTAAAGTATTATTGAGTTTTTGGTAGAATATAACGTATGCTTGTCAAAAAAATTCCTTTTTGTTTTTTTACAATGATGGTAGAACTCACTATTTATAGCTACACATAGGGAACAAGGTCCTAGGGCTAGGATCAAGCTCTGAAGAATGTGTAATGCTAGACAGTAAATGTCATATTCTCTGACGGATCATGCACTTAATGTTGTAGAATATTCTTCATTAAATAAAGCATACATCACTTTCATTAAGAGGCAGAGCTAGGTTTTGGAGTCAATAAGTTCGAAATTCTAATTCTTTTAAATTATTAAGTATTAGATTAATAATTTTTAAATATTTATTTAAAATTAAATATAAGATTTAAATCAAAACTATTGGTTTTGGCGAAAGCTGACACTCTCCCTATTTTTATTGTGGGGTTACGAGATCAACATATTTATCATATCAATAAAGCGATATCGTCTTATTTTCATGTACTTACTATTCTACTTTAACTAATGATGTACTAGATTTGATGAGGGCAAGTGAACTATTGGTATAGTTATGACTGTGAAATCACTTTGTTTCCTCCACGGGATATGTTAAAAAAGAGAATAGTAAAGTATTATATGGAGAGATGGATAGTGTAACTTGTTGGATCACTATTGGTCATATATTCACGAGCCAGTAATGAGAGAGGGGAACATGGGATTAAGGAAGGAGACAAATGAGTACAAGTACATACAATATAATAAGAGGTCACATGAAATAATATTGCTGCCATGTGGTGTGCCTTGGTCCTTGTTTCACTCTCATCTGCTCATATCTTTTGGAGATTGTAGGAATTAATATATTATTACTTACATTCCATATTTATATCAAATTAGTAGTTTACTATAATCATGCAATAAAATTGAGGTAGAAATATATATATCGTGAGTTAATATATACTTTCGTGTGGCATTACCTTGACTAGTTGAATTCTTCAGTCTTCATTAATACAAGATTAATCTATTTCTCATTTAAATTAGGACTTAGATATATAAATTTCATATGAAGCCGAAGTTCATTTCTGGAGGCTCTCCAGTGAAGATAAAAGTTCACGAAAAATATAAAATAATTCCATTCATATGTGTAAAAATGGCGTTCCTTTTTAAAATGTAATCCATCAGTGAATTCGAATGAACCAATTGATAGTTATTAAGTACTAATTTTATAGTTCAAAAAAAGAAATTATAGTTTGCAATAATATTTGTGTTATTTCATAATAAGAAAAGTAGTTGTGAAGTTTTCTTTGAAAGTAATCATTCTTGTTGAACCAGTATATCTCTTAAGCTTGCTTCCCACTCAATTGTACTTAAATAATAATTAAGTTGAATGATTGAGAATATTGCTTCACCTAATTAAAGTACAGATCTGGATGTCACAACCACCTGTGGGAAGAAAAGTGAAATTGAGATGAAGTCAGTGACAGATCCAAATCGGCAGAGTTCAAAGTTTTGAAGTCGAATTGTGCGTGTTAAAAAATTTAGATATGCGTTTCAGAATTCAAGTGGGAGTGCATAAGACCGGTGGAATTCAAAGTTTTGAAATCGAATTTGTGTGTCAAAAATAAGTTTAAATATTCATTTCAGAACCCACTCTTCAACTTAGAGCTGCTAGTGTTTAAGTTCTTAATTCGCTTTGGATGTAATCATGAATTTTTAAATAACAGTCGAATTTATTATTTATTTTTTCTAACCAGTATATATAGATTATACGTGAATATAAATATTTAATTAATATATCCACCAATTATTTATAGTTTAAGCAATTGGGTAAGCGATTATATAGTAAAAATAGCACGGACTAGCCAGTTTTCGGACTGGTCATTGGAAAATAGCTAGCTTTGCAAAGTCATTGGAAAATAGTCACTATTTTGCTGTAACACAGAAAGTTCCAGCATAATATACTGGAGATTGGTTCACCTGTGTATGAACTTCCAGCATAATATGCTTGAACTCCAACACACGGAAAGTTCCAACATAATATATTGGAGATTGGAGCACCTGTGTATGAACTTCCAGCATATTATGCTGGACCAATATATTATACTAGAACTCCAGTATATTATGCTGGAATATTTTCCGGATTTTGAACAGTGTCTTCGTTCAGATTTATCTTTACATGAAAAATGGCTAAATTTTGATTACTTTTGAAACGGTGGCTATTTTTCAACTACTACTTATAAATCTGGCTATTTTTGAATTTCACCACGACTATTTAGGTTAATATTCTGTTTGGCCAAGCTTCTAAAATCTGCTTATTTTGAGAAGTGCTTTTTCCAAAAGTACTTTTTTGAAAAGTATTTTTGGTGAGAATCAATTTGTGTTTGGCTAATTAATTTGAAAATCACTTTTGAGCAGTAATTAGTGTTTGCCAAGCTGTTCAAAACTGTTTCTAAGTGTATTTTTCTCAAAAGTGTTTCTCAGAAAAGTGCTTTTGAAGAGAAGCTATATTTTTCTGCTTCTCAAAAACTGCTTCTGCTTCTCCTCAAAAGCACTTTTTTTCCTTCTAAAAGTTTGGCCAAACACCTCAATTTTTGGCCAAAAGTGCTTTTGGCAAAAAAAAAAAAAAAAAAACACTTTTGGCCCCAAAAAAGGGGAGAAGTGCACAGTTAGCCACTATTTAAAGATATCTTTACTCTTTACGTTTAGGAAGTATTTACTATTTAGCCAGTGCTTAATAATCTTTTACCCGCCCGAACGAAAATACCCCTGTGTTAGACATGAGTGTTGTGTAAATATTAAGGACATGGTGTCCTTAACTTCATGAATGTTGTGTAAATATTAAGGACATGGTGTCCTTAACTTCATGAATGTTGTGTAAATATTAAGGACTACTTGTCCTTAGTTTTTGAACTTGTAACTCTAAGTTTAGGACTACTTGTCCTTCACTTTTGAACTTGTAACTCTAAGTTAAGGACTACATGTCCTTAACTTTTGAACTTGGAACTCGAAGTTCAGAACCGCCTGTCCTTAATTTCTGTGCTTGTAACTCTAAGTTAAGGACTACTTGTCCTTAATTTATGTGCTTGTAACTCCAAGTTAAGGACCAAGTGTCCTTAATTTTTGAACTTCCAACTCTAAGTTTAGGACCAAGTGTCCTTAACTTATGAGCTTGTAAGTCCAAGTTAAGGACTACTTGTCCTTAGTTTTTGAACTTGTAACTCTAAGTTTAGGACTACCTGTCCTTAACTTTTGAACTTGTAACTCTAAGTTCAGGACTACATGTCCTTAACTTTTGAACTTGGAACTCAAATTTCAGGGCCACCTGTCCTTAATTTCTGTGCTTGTAATTCTAAGTTAAGGACTACCTGTCCTTAATTTCTATGCTTGTAACTCTAAGTTCAGGACTACCTGTCCTTAATTTCTATGCTTGTAACTCTAAGTTAAGTACTAAATCCTTTCAACAACACATACATATACAAGAATCAGAACTCCACCTACAGAGAGTGGGTGAATTCTCGTTCAAATACTTCCCTCTTTCATCAACAGGCAACTCAAAGAACTTATGTCCAACTTCTAACACATTCTCAAGAACTTCAACAGGAATACCATCATTAATGATCTGACCGTTTCTCTGCTGCATCATATATTGATTCTGTAATTTTTGGGTCATCACAATTTGAGAGATCAATAATGGGTATCGAACTTGAGAGAGAGAAGCGAGGGTTTGGGAAGAAAAGCAATGGAAGAAAGGGTAAAAATGTCTTTTCATATTAATTTTAATAAAGTAATGACTATTTTTGCTCAACATTAGAATTGCTGGATAAAATATAAATATCACCTTAAATAGTGACTACCTCATACCATTTCTACCCGAAAAAGCTTGGCCGAACAGGTTATAACTCTTCTAAAGAGAAATAGCGTGTAAAGGAACCGGGCTGGGTCCCTTTTGGGTACATCCGAATTCCGAATAATAAGAACTGGGCTGGAAGGAGAAGAGGCTTCATTTCAAACTGGGCTGGAAAGAAAAGAGGCTTCATTTCTCTTGACGGGACAGTTCTTTGGGAATTGTTGCAAATTGCAATTTTTCACGCTTTTGCAATTTGCAAGTAATAGTCAAAAACTTGCATCGTATGTCGCCCAACAGGACTAGAATGTTTACATTTTTTGACTATCTTAGCAAAATATTTTTGTTTTTACTTGAATATCATAGTTCTTCAATATTTAAAATTTAAAATTCTTATTTGGTAGTGAAAAGTGGAATATTAATAATTCATTATTGTTAAAATTGTTTGAATGTTGATGATTCATGTTTATAATTTTTTAGTTCATATACCGATTTAGTGATTTACTTTAAAAAGCTCAAAACTTCATTGATGAACCTTAGAAGTGTTGAGAGAGAGACAAAGTGGGTTGGTGTTATTTGACTAAATTGATATTTGAGGATTGTTTGTATTGGTATCTGAAAGCTTTCTTTCAAATTTGAGATCATTTGGAGCAGATCTGGATGGTTTGACCAAGATTGAAATTTTAAATTCGAAGAACACTTTGTTAAAACAACAAAAAGATTACATATGTCAATCGGGTAGAATTCGATGAATAGCTTAACATATAGGTAGAGTAAATAAAGCATAAACTCTATCAATCCGGTAGAAAAATCTATGAAGAGCAAAATTATGCAACATGATAGACTTTGATGAACAACTTAACAAATAGATACAATAAATATAATATAAACTAGGGGTGGCAATTTGAGCCCAAACCCATCTAACCCGCCCAACCCGCCCAGAGATTAATGGGTTGGGTTACAAACATTTTAGCTCATAGGTCAATTTGGGTTGAGCCCAAATTAACCCATTATATTTTATAGCCCATTCTGACCCATTAAGCAACCCAAATACAACCCATGAAACTCACCCAAAACAAAAAGGTATCTCAACCCTACTTATATAGAAATTTATTTAGGTGCCCCAATTTTATTTTTTTTTGTATTTTCAATTTTATGTTCTTTTGCTTTTCGCACCATCTACCCCCCTCTCCCCCCCCTCCCCCTCCCCGGCAAAACCACCCTCCCCTTCAAAAAATTTTTTTTGTATTTTTAATTTCTTTTTTTTCCTGCACCATCCATCCCCCTCCCACCCCACCCCCTGCAAAACCCCCTCCCCTTAAAATTTTTTTTACTTTTTTTTTTGTATTTTTAATTCTCTATTTTTTTTTTCTGCACCACCCACCCTGCCCTCCCCCCTCAAAATTTTTTTTTTTGTATTTTTAATTTTTTGTTTTTTTCCTGCACGCCCTCCCCCCCCCCCCCCCCCCCCCAACACCACCACCACCCGCAAACCCCTCATACTTTTTTTTTAATTTCCAATTTCTGTTTTCTATTTTTTTTTTATTTTTCTGCATCACCCACACCGCCCAAACCCCCCTCCCCACCCACCCCACCCTTACCCCCCCCAAATTTTTTTTCAACTTACACATTTTAGGGTAAAAGGTTTTTTTTATGCAAGATGAGCATAGTTTTAAAACATGAGTCAAGTTGGGCGGGTTGGGTTATGACCCATTATTTAACCCATCTTGACCCAGCCCATCTTAGCCCAAGTAAACTTTGGGCTGGGTTAGGCAATGACCCATTTATTGACCTAACCCATCTTGACCCGCCCAAATTCAGCCCAACCCGCCCATTTGCCACCCTTAATATAAACTTTATCAATCCAATAAAGAAAGACTGAAGAGCAATAACTGAGTGTGGACCAGCGGGCCTAAATACCATCAATTTTGAAGACATTAAACTAAGACCAAATCCTTACATGGCGATTCTTGTCAATCACCCCGGTAATAATTATCTTTGGGATTTTTACCTTCCTATACCATATATGAAATCTTATTACCCTCAATGTTTAAGGTTTGTGTTAATTACATTTCAGCATACCAAATTACCATTTATATACCATAATTCAAATTAGGGATATAATTAAGGGTGCATTTATATTAGGCGCTAATTTAGGACCGTATCTTCCCACATTTACCTTTACCCGTCTCTCCCCCAACCCCCCCCCCCCCCCTTTTGGAGATGGACAGTAGCATCAATAATCTTCAGATTAGTTCTCATTTACTTCCCCAAAAACCTTAACTTAGCGACCGTATCTTCAGATTAGTTCTTATTTAGCAATTCTCTATTTACACGTACAAAACATCAATGTATCGTTATTTTCATTGACCTCTTTTTTTTTTTTTGGCAGTGGCTGAAGGTTACTGGTTAACACAGTCGATTGAAACTCGAAGAAGAAGACATATTTCTAGAAATTGTAGATAAATTGTAAAAAAATTAAAAAAATTGTAGATAAATTGTAGACTGTTTTTTGCAGAAGATTTTGTAGAAGCTTTAGTCGTTTTGGATTTGTGAAAACAGAAAACAATGCATCTACAATCAGAATACAAATAATCTACAATTTATCTACAAGATATCTACAAAATGGATACATTGAATTTTCATATCCCAATTCCCATTTCAATTGTAGCATAATTGGCATTTTCGACATAATTGTAGAAGATTTGTAGAAGTTTTAGTCTTCCCAATCTACAATTTATCTACAATTCTATAATTTAACTACAATTTCTGGAAATATGTCTTCTTCTTTTTCTTTTTCTTCTTCGAGTTTCAATCTGAAATTCAGTCAAAACCAAGTCTAATCTTCACCAAAACCCCTCAAATTTGAGATATAAACTCCTAAACATATTCCGAATTATTTACAATAACACCCAATCCAAACAAATAATGATTTTTGAAAACCCAAATTTGAATTCAAAGCTTTCAAGCTTTTTAATGGCTATCAATGGTGGAAAATATATGGGAGAACAGATGAAGATGAAGATGAAGAACAGAAATCTCCTTTCCGTTTCAATATTCTTCTCCTAAATCTGTTCAGAATATTCATGCCAAATCTGTTCAGAATATTCTTCTCCTAAAATTTAGCTCGCATAAATAGGAAGATACAACTGCTATTAATTAGCTTTTAATGATTGGTACAAAAACTGTAGAAATAATGTGGACTGGACGGGTAATTTAGAAATTATGCACATTTTTGGTAATAAGGTTTCATATATGGTATAGATAAAAAAAATCCCATTATCTTTCCCTTTTAACTTTGAAATCAAATAAATGAAAAGTTCGACAAGCCCAATATCTCGTGCCTCTTCACTTTTACATGCAACAACGAAGTTAAAATAGCACGGTATAGCCAATTTTCGGACTGGTCATTTAAAAATAGCCAGTGTTTATCAAGTCAATGAAAAATAGCCACTATTTTGCTGCAGCAGAGACCGGTCCAGCATAATATACTGGAGTTCGGTGCACCTGTGTATGAACTCCAGCATATTATGCTGGACCGGTATACTTTGCTGGCTCCAGTATAATATACTGGAGACTGGAGCACCGGTGCTCCAAACTCCAGTATATTATGCTGGACCGGTATACTTGCTGGAACTCCAGTATATTATGCTGGAGTTCTAATGTACTTATGCTGGAACTCCATCATATTATGCTGGAGTTCCAACATACTTATCTTGGAACTCCAGTATAATATGCTGGAGTTCAAGTATAATTATGCTGGAATTCCAGCATAATATGCTGGCGTATTTTTCGGGTTTTGAACAGTGTTTTCGCTCAGATTTATCTTTACATGAAAAGCGGCTAAATATCGATTACTTTTGAAATTGAGCTATTTTTGAACGACCAGTTATAAATCTGGCTATTTTTGAGTTTCACCCAACAACGAATCCATTGTTAGTCTAACATAAAAGAAAATTCAATGAAGAAGAGAATTTAGTTCGAATTAGATGAAGGGGTTTGAATCTTAACACTTCCACATCACCATTGTCTAGTTGGGTTCATTACCATCAGTATATCCAACATACATTAGTCCCAAGAAATAGTAGCAATATACAATGGTCTTGGATCTTCATTTTATGTGTAAAAAAAAAGAGGAAAAAAATAGGCGTATTTTAGATCGAGCGCAAGTAATGGATAGAGCTAGGGGTGTCAATGGTTCGGTTCGGTCGATTATTTTATAATTTCTTTTAATATATCAATTCGGTTATTCTATTACGTATAATCTAAATTAGATTTTTCGAAACCGTGCCAATTATGCCGGTTTCTCTTCGGTATCGGTACGGTTCGATAAATTTTCGATAATTTTTTTAAATGTCATGTAAAAGTCACTAGTAGAAGTAGAATGCAATAACATATGTACTTTTGTAGGGCTTAACAAAACTCTCTCGATATTTTTACAGTTTAAAAGGTGATGAATTAAGAAAGTATGAAAGATGGCTAGAGTATAGATCCATCAAATATTCTACAGCAGCGTAAACGAAACTAAGCAAATACCAAAAAATACAATATATAAAAATGTCACACCTCCTTTTTTACACACCACCCCCGGAAGGATACTGTATAAGGGAGTTTTTTCAATTTAAGTGACATTATTCGAAATGGGATTATTTATTTATCAGAGTCGCCACTTGGGATGGTTTTTGGTGTCCCAAGTCACCGGTTTATTTTGAATCCCAAATCGAGGAAAATTTTGACTTTCCATGTGAATTCTGCGAACCAGAAATTCTGAATAAGGAATTCTGTTAACCCGAGGGAAGGTGTTAGGCACCCCCGGATTCCGTGGTTCTAGCACGGTCGCTAAAACTATTACAATTGGCCTATTATCTGATTTTAATACATGTTCAAACCTATGTGCATTTTAAACTATTAATCGCTTTTTAATTAATTTTAAGGACGATTGAACGTCGTTTAAAACATGTCTTTGGATCGCGTCACATGAAATGCACCCGCAATCCGAAACACATTTATTCAACGTTTTAGGATTTGGATTTGGGTCACATGAAATGCACACCCGAGTTTAGGAAGGTAATATTATTAAAAGACGCGCCTAAAGCAACTAACGCGTTGTTAACTTTGCGAGGACCATGAAAATTCGCTAAATGGCACGCCTCGAATTCTAAGTATTTTAAAGAAAATAATTAAAGAGGGCCATGCAATTTGTGATTTTCATTTGGCGCGGCGCACCTCGATTTCATTTTTAAAGGATATTCGACTAAAGCTTGAAAGGCCATGGATTATTGTGTTATCTAAGATGGCCCTCCAAAATTATTCTAAAGGTCTTGCTAATTAACTAAAGTCATAAGGATTGGTTTCAAGAGCTAAGTGCGGCCTGTGGATTTAAAGTCTAATTGCCAAACACAAGAACACACGTGTGACACAGCTGGGCCTGAAGGAGAGGCCCAATGCTTTAATTGTCATGACCCAAAATCCACTAAGGGTCGTGGTGGCGCCGGACACCGCTGTCAGGCAAGCCAATTAAATTACCGATTTAAAATCCTCTTTTAAAATACATCAAATTCCAAAATTTCCTTCCATTTTTCATAAATAAGAGGTTTTTGCTTCAATTCAAATCAAACAATGTCAATTAATTCCAATCTTTCGGAAAATCATCCCAGATGCCGGTGTCACAAGTGCATGAGCAACTACTGATAAGTAAGATAAAATACAACATCTGTCCGAAATACAGTGGACAGGGAATAAATAATAAAAGAGCAGAAAGGAACTACACTAGCTGCGGGTCGCCTCGCAAACTGCAGCTCACCTAGTCCCAGAATTATTCATGCTGCTACGCCCAGTAAGCTGTTAGAAGTGTACATGTACCTGTGCAACAAAAATGCACAGAAGTGTTGTATGAGTACGTAATCAACGTGTACTCAGTGAGTATCCCGCCTAATCCCGAAGGGGTAGAGACGAGATGGCCAACTTCGACACTCACTAGAGGTCAATTAACAATATTCTATAAGTGCGAGGGAAAATCATGGGATTATACAGAAGTTCTAATTGTGAAGCCAGAAAACAGGTAAACACCTTCAACAATAAATCAAGGGCTTCAAAGTCTATTCTTTATTACCTTATCAGTTTATATCAAGCCACATAGGGCCAATTCCACATTTACGATTCTTCAAGTAACAGATAAACATGCGCAAATCACACCGAGGCGACGGCCCGCTCCAACAGGAATGTAAACTGTGCACTGCCGAGGGTCGAGCGGCACAAACCATAGATGCATCTATTTTCACCGAGGCGTTCGTCCGTTCCATAAATAATCAAATATCCTGCTCGCGAATCATCCATGCGACGCAGGCACACATAAAAATACATGCTCAAGTAGGAAATTAAGAGCTCATCGAGGATAATCATCCAAATAAACAACTTTCTCTTTTAAAAATTCCTTTACCAATTCATGGTGATTTAAACAATTCAAACTATCAATGGGTTCACAGTAATCCAAGTATAACATACTTTTCGAGTCCTAGACTACCCGGACAATAGCATAATAGTAGCTACGCACGGACTCTCGTCACCTCGTGCGTACGTAGCCCCCACAAATAGGAGCACATAA
>NW_017675120.1:45441-61683 GCF_001879085.1 Nicotiana attenuata
CTTTTACTCCTAATTACCATACTCAAAATACGTGGCTAAAATCGAAGATTTATAATTTTCGAGGTTTTCAACCAAAACCTCAATATTTACTCTAATTTCCATGCTTAAACCCATATATAATTGATATATTCAACTCGAAAGTGGTGGGGATAACTTACCTCAACATTGACGACAAAATCCTCTCTTGAAGCTCCCCAAAAATCGCCCAAGCCATGAAGAAATGGGAGAAATGAACTCAATCCCACGATTTAAAACAAGGTTCTGCTTCCAGTCATTTCCGCTTCTGCGGAAGCCATGCCGCATCAGCGGTTCCGCTTCTGCGGCTCCTTTCCATGCCGCCCTTTCTCGCTTCTGCGATGCCCCTTCCGCAGATGCGGTTCCGCTTCTGCGGAATTTCGACCGCATCTGCGGTTCTCAAGCTTTAGACCAAAAACCGCATCTGCGGCTCCCCGTTCGCTTCTGCGGTGCCGCTTCTGCGGTCAACCAACCGCAGAAGCGAAAACACCAGCAACCAGATGCCTTCAGCTCTCTTCCAAATTCCAATTTCGATCCATTAACCACCCAGAATCCACCCGAGGCTCCCGGGACCCCAACCAATCACACCAACCAGTCCCAAAACACATTATGGACTTGCTCGAGGCTTCAAATCATATCAAACAATGCTAAAATCATGAATTTCACCCCAATTCAAGCTTTATGAACTTTAAAATTTCAAACTTCTATTTCCGATGTTTAAACCTATCAAATCACGTCCGATTGACCTCAAATTTTGCACACAAATCATATTTGACATTATGGACCTACTCCAACTTCCGGAATTAGATTCCGACCCCGATATAAAAAAGTCAACCTCCGGTCAAACTTTCCAAAACCTTCAAATTTCTATCTTTAGCCAAGTGGCTTCAAAATGACCTACGGACCTCCGAATTCACTTCCGATCGCGCTCCCAACTCCAAAATCACCACACGGAGCTACTCCCAGTCTCAGAATTCCAAACGGACATCGATAACACTGAAATGCACTTCAAACCAAACTTATGAAATTCCCTCTAAAATGCTAACTTCCACAATAGGCGCTAAAATGCTCCCGGGTTATCCAAAACCCAATCCGGGCATATGCCCAAGCCCGAAATCATCATACGAACCTGCTGGAACCTTTGATCCCGATTCCGAGGTCATTTACTCAAAATTCCAATCCTAGTTCATTCTTTCCACTTTAAGCTTCTGGAAATGAGAATTCTCTTCCCAAATCAACTCCGAACTTCCCGAAATTAAATTCCTACCACGCGTACAAGTCATAATACCTGAAATGAAGCTGTTCATGGCCTCCGACTGGCAAACGGAGCGCTAGCACTCGAAACGACCGATCGGGTCGTTACATTAATACTTGAAGTTACTGAAGCTGACTGCATACTAGCGCATGGTCTGGGCCATGTTAATTAACTGGAGGCCCACCTCAAAGCAGAAAAACATTTCGGGGCCTTAGTTGTAAAGCTGTCCATTCTTTTGGGCCCATGTATCAACTAACAGGCCCATTTTCAATCACCTGGGCAGCCTCCTATATCATTAGCACTTCAAATAACAAGTATATAAAAAAGGAATTTGAATTTTTTTGTTTATTTTTTTTTTAAGTTTGGAACTACTGATTTGATATCACAACAACGAGTTTCCAATCATAAGCTACTCATGATCCAATTTAAAACAACTAAAACAATTATTGACATATTACCAAATCGATTTTCTTGAAAGAAAACATAAGTCCAGTATTGGATTTAACAGCCCAGGTGTCCAAGCTCGAAACACCTGAGATCTGACCCTAAATTAAGCGTGAAAACCAGTGGTAAAATGTACAAGAACTCCTTATAATATCACACTGATTACACACTCAAAATTAACTACAATGATTTAGTAATGAGCTTAGCGCTACTGATGTATCTTCCACCCATGTAAATGCAGACCTCATAACATTTCAAATCATACAATTACATCAACATCCATCTATTAACCTTGGCTAGAATGATATCGACGCATTTGAAGGTATAAACATAACTGAAATGACCAGCATGCTCAGACATCTATTTACAGCATTTTAACAATTCTCAAGTAAATTTAAGCTTTAGAGTCTAATTAATTCTACAATAATTCATGGAATGGAAAGCCTAAAAATAAAAATTCAACATAAAATCCAGCATTCAAGCCTCAACTCTTATTTCATCTTCAAACAAGGAGTTACATCTGCAGATTTGGGAGTAAATACCTGGAAATTTGAGGACAAAAGGCAGAGAAGGAGTATCAGCAAACAGTATTGAGAATCAGCAACAGCAATCAACCCAGTTAAAATCAAAATCGAGATAGAAATCCCTCTCCAATCAAAAGTGAACCAAGGAACTTCAAATAGGTTTAATCTCGATCTATTTCGACCCCAAGCAAAGACTAAATAGCTCCAGTAATTTGGGAGTTCTTCGAGTTGAAACAGAAGCACCAATGGAACAATATTTTTTTTTGTTTAATTCCAGCTCTTCGAATTCCAATTCTCAGAATTTTTGATCTCTAAAACTCTGGGCTCTCAAATTTTTTTTTTAGGCTCTAAAATCTCCAGGCTCTCCCATTCTTTTAGCTCTAAAATCTGGCTCTCCAAAACTGACTTCTAAAGCAAGGAAGGCATGCCTTTATAGGCAAGCAATTAGGGCAGCGCTGCAGATTTATTTTTACCCTTTTAGTCCTTTTTAATTTCTGTTTTTAGCTTAAAAGTCCTTAGGGTACTGACTTGTTACCCAAGTTATACTACTTAAGTCCTGAAATTCAATTTGGAACCCCAATCTAGAAGGTTCTAGGGGGTTCTATTTTCTGTTATTGCAGGATTCCTTAATTAAATTACCCCAATTACCCTTGATTTTACCCCTGAAATTACTAACCTAGGTTAAACTAACCCCAAGTCTAACTACACCAGCCCTTTTAACTTGGTCAATGATGACGATAGTTACCTACAAGGGCTTGGAATTATTCAGTAATAACCAAACGACATTCAATTATAACAAAACCCCCAAAATTTGAATACAAATCCAAACAACCCTAATTTAGGCTTGAATTAACTACTGAACTCCGAATTGACAACTACTACTATCAATTATCAGTCAAACAGAAAACAAGAAAACAAACAAAATTAATCAATAACATAGAATCATGCTATATCAGTACGAACATGGAGAAGAAAAAAAATCAGAAACTTGAAACAAAATCTAAGAACACTGAGCAAGCAAACATCAATGCACAAACTAGATTAAAATTCACATACAAGGTGAAATAAACAAAAATAAAACTAAGAAAACTTACCAATTAAACCCGAACACGACTGACCTTCCAATTTCAACCGCGAGATAATGTCATTCAACTGTTCTTTGTCAAGAACAATCAAATGACATTATCCCATGGTGAAATTGAGCCTAAAACTCGTGAAGACTGGAGGAGAAGCCTCGCAAATTTAGAATCCAAGTTGAACTCTTAGGGCTTAATTTTGATTTGGAATTCGAGAGATTTGGGGAATATTTAAAGGAAAAGGAGTGCGGATTTGGAATGAGGGGGAGACGAGGGTTCAAGGGTGTCAATTTGGTGGTGGTTGGGTGGTTGCGCCGCCGGACACGGCGGAGGAGTCCATGGCGACGCTAGGGTTTCGGGATTTGGGGGAGTTTCAGTAGGTTTGGAGGGGAAATGATGGTGGATCGATGATGAGGAAGTGAAGATAAGGCTCTAGTGTGAATTTGAGGGCCATTGGACAATCGCCGCCGGCGGCAGACGGCGGCTCAGGGCGGAATTAGGGTTTGGTGAGAGAGACGAGGGGGGGGGGGGTTCTGAGGGGGGTAGGGTATGTTAGGACACTTATATATTTTTTGATCTAGGCTTCTCATCCGTTGGATTAAACAACCTAGACGGGTGAGATTAATTGGGGACCAAACTAAGTCGTTTTGGGTTATGGGGGACTGGACCGTATTTTTGGGCCGGGTTTTGGGCGTTTCTGGACGGGTATCAGTGATTTAATGGCTTGGGCTGGTGAATTGTGTTAGCCTTGGCCCAATTGTCCCTTTTTTCTTTATTTCCTTTTCATTTAATTCCTTTTCTTTTGTTTATTTTCTTTTCTTTTTTTCAAAACTAAAATTAAACCTAAAAATTAATTCAACCTACCTAATTAAGCTATAATTAAAACTACTACTAAAATACCAATTTAAAGGAAACTAATAAACCTCAAAGCTAAAATTTAAACTAAACAAAACAAACTAATTTTTTTTTGTGATTTTAGTACTTTTGTAAAAACCCTAATTACTAATTGATCTAAAAAAATGTAAAATTAAATCCTAAATGCCAATGCCATATTTTTGTATTTTTTATGAATTATCTAAACTAATCATGCTCATACAAATGCAAATACACACAAAAATTACGCAATTAAATCCTAAAAATCAAATAATTTAAGGATAAATCCTAAATCTAAGGAGTCTGTAGGAGCAAATCATGCAAGGCAAAAATCACGTGCTCACAGCTGCCCCTCTTTGCTCGGAGACACGAAGGGTTTTTGGGCAAAGATAAATGAGCAATTATGAGGGATTTTTGCTCGCTTGGCACTCCATGAGAAGCATTTTTTGAAAAACGTCTGACCGATGACCGAACCTTACTTCAGAGGTTGCCTACATATCCTTGGCTATAAAGGAATCAGGTCAATGTAGTTCTGGAAGTTTTGGTAGCTGGGACTACCGGGAGCTGTGATTTCACTACTGATGCTGCTGCTACTACTTGCTGACCTCCTTATTACACCAAAAGGAAAATCAATGCTAAGCCAGCTATGCCTATCAACTACGAGTTACAAGATTCCTATCTATAAATCTCTTGAAGCTTGATCTTGAGTCTTAGCTGATTTTGCTGTGGACCCCGATCTAAATCTTGATGCTCGCAAGCTGTAGGTGCTGGTTCTTTCTTCAGCATTTGGATCAAAGCGGGACATGCGAAGCTTGGGACTTCAATCAAATTTTGAGCGGTCCGCATCTTTGTCTACTTCAGCATTTTGAATTCACTTCTTTTTGTTCTTTTTCTTCTTTTCTTTATTCTGGATCGAGACTCATCTTTTGGTCATCTCGAATCGTGTGCCTCGAGGTCAAACCTGCTCAGACACGAAAACAAACAAATGAAATTTTCTGCCCCACTTTTCACTAGGAAAATTTCGTGAGTTATTTGCTACAAAAGTCTGAACTTATTCTCTTTTTCTTGTCTCTTTTTTTTCCAAAAGCAAATAAAATAAGGATTGCGTCTATCTAGAAGGGAAAATATCAGGGGGTGGAGCCCTATATCTAAAAAGGCACAACTCAGGGATTGGAGCCCTAATGCTGTCAAAAGGCGACTAGGGAATGGAGGCCCTATGTCTAAAAAGGCACAACTCAGGGATTGGAGCCCTTATGTTGGCAAAAGGAGACTAGGGAATGGAGGCCCTATGTCTAAAAGGTTCAACTCAGGGATTGGAGCCCTAATGTTGGCAAAAGGCGACTAGGGAATGGAGGCCCTATGTCTAAAAAGGCTCAACTCAGGGATTGGAGCCCTAATGTTGGCAAAAGGCGACTAGGGAATGGAGGCCCTATGTCTAAAAAGGCTCAACTCAGGGATTGGAGCCCTAATGTTGGCAAAAGGCGACTAGGGAATGGAGGCCCTATGTCAAAAAGGCACAACTCAGGGATTGGAGCCCTAATGTTGGCAAAAGGCGACTAGGGAATGGAGGCCCTATGTCTAAAAAGGCACAACTCAGGGATTGGAGCCCTAATGTTGGCAAAAGGCGACTAGGGAATGGAGGCCCTATGTCTAAAAGGCACAACTCAGGGATTGGAGCCCTAATGTTGGCAAAAGGCGACTAGGGAATGGAGGCCCTGTGTCTAAAAAGGCACAACTCAGGGATTGGAGCCCTATGTTGGCAAAAAGGCGACTAGGGAATGGAGGCCCTATGTCTAAAAGGCGCAACTCAGGGATTGGAGCCCTAATGTTGGCAAAAAGGCGACTAGGGAATGGAGGCCCTATGTCTAAAAGGCGCAACTCAGGGATTGGAGCCCTAATGTTGGCAAAAGGCGACTAGGGAATGGAGGCCCTATGTCTAAAAGGCACAACTCAGTGATTGGAGCCCTAATGTTGGCAAAAGGCGACTAGGGAATGGAGGCCCTATGTCTAAAAAGGCACAACTCAGGGATTGGAGCCCTAATGTTGGCAAAAGGCGACTAGGGAATGGAGGCCCTATGTCTAAAAAGGCACAACTCAGGGATTGGAGCCCTAATGTTGGCAAAAGGCGACTAGGGAATGGAGGCCCTATGTCTAAAAAGGCACAACTCAGGGATTGGAGCCCTAATACTGGCAAAAAGGCGACTAGGGAATGGAGGCCCTATGTCTAAAAGGCGCAACTCAGGGATTGGAGCCCTAATGTTGGCAAAAGGGGACTAGGGAATGGAGGCCCTATATCTAAAAAGGCACAACTAAGGTATTGGAGCCCTAATGTTGCCAAAAGGCGACTAGGGAATGGAGGCCCTACGTCTAAAAGGCACAACTCAGGGATTGGAGCCCTAATGTTGGCAAAAGGCGACTAGGGAATGGAGGCCCTATGTCTAAAAAGGCTCAACTCAGGGATTGGAGCCCTAATGTTGGCAAAAGGCGACTAGGGAATGGAGGCCCTATGTCTAAAAAGGCACAACTCAGGGATTGGAGCCCTAATGTTGGCAAAAGGCGACTAGGGAATGGAGGCCCTATGTCTAAAAAGCACAACTCAGGGATTGGAGCCCTAATGTTGGCAAAAGGCGACTAGGGAATGGAGGCCCTATGTCTAAAAAGGCACAACTCAGGGATTGGAGCCCTAATGTTGGCAAAAGGCGACTAGGGAATGGAGGCCCTATGTCTAAAAAGGCACAACTCAGGGATTGGAGCCCTAATGTTGGCAAAAGGCGACTAGGGAATGGAGGCCCTATGTCTAAAAAGGCTCAACTCAGGGATTGGAGCCCTAATGTTGGCAAAAGGTGACTAGGGAATGGAGGCCCTATGTCTAAAAAGCTCAACTCAGGGATTGGAGCCCTAATGTTGGCAAAAGGCGACTAGGGAATGGAGGCCCTATGTCTAAAAAGGCACAACTCAGGGATTGGAGCCGTAATATTGGCAAAAGGCGACTAGGGATGGAGGCCCTACGTCTAAAAGGCGCAACTTAGGGATTGGAGCCCTAATGTTGGCAAAAGGCGACTAGGGAATGGAGGCCCTATGTCTAAATGGCTCAACTCAGGGATTGGAGCCCTAATGTTGGCGAAAAAGGTAAAAAGCTCAACTTAGGGATTGGAGCCCTAATGTTGGCAAAAGGCGACTAGGGAATGGAGGCCCTATGTCTAAAAGGCACAACTCAGGGATTGGAGCCCTAATGTTGGCAAAAGGCGACTAGGGAATGGAGGCCCTATGTCTAAAAAGGCACAACTCAGGGATTGGAGCCCTAATATTGGCAAAAGGCGACTAGGGAATGGAGGCCCTATGTCTAAAAAGGCACAACTCAGGGATTGGAGCCCGAATGTTGGCAAAAGGCGACTAGGGAATGGAGGCCCTATGTCTAAAAAGGCACAACTCAGGGATTGGAGCCCTAATGTTGGCAAAAGGTGACTAGGGAATGAAGGCCCTATGTCTAAAAGGCGCAACTCAGGGATTGGAGCCCTAATGTTGGCAAAAGGCGACTAGGGAATGGAGGCCCTATGTCTAAAAAGGCTCAACTCAGGGATTGGAGCCCTAATGTTGGCAAAAAGCGACTAGGGAATGGAGGCCCTATGTCTAAAAAGGCTCAACTCAATTGCTCGATCCCGGTCTAGCTTCTGTTGAGAACCTCTGTTGCTTGCTGGTTTTGAAGATTAATCTCTCTTTCAAACTGAAGGGCTCAACTTTTAGGATTTCATAACGACTCGCCCACGTGGGGCTTGGACCTTTTCAGTTTATTCTGTTCTTAGGACCTTTGCCTTTAACTTTCTTTTTCCTTTTCAATATCTTTGCTTTGAAAGCATCAACAATCATGGCCAGTCGGGCTTGGCTTGGTGCACCCGCTGAGGTTGGGTACTTTTCTTTTAGCTTTTGTCAGGCAGAGCCCTGTAAAGCCAGTCCTGCCCCCTTTTCTTTTTATTAGTTTCTGGAGCAGAGTTAGACCGAAAGGGATTCAAGGAAAAAGTAAAAAAAAGGCAAGAAAAATGAATTTAAAGAGAAGGGTCCCTTTCGGGGAGAAAAGAAGGACTTATCTGGGGTGCATGCAGGCTTCAAATATACATGACATGTTTCTTGGACTGGATGCCCGACCCGCACAAACTTTTCCAACTTCTCATAAACTCATTGACCCGTATTTCAAAACCAGGGAATCTTGCCAGGACTCTTTCAGTAGTGGGAGATGTCTTCTCTTCGGTCGACGGCGCCCTTTTCGGGTTTTCGCCAATCGACCTCTCTCATTTCTCTTCTCACCGTCGCCCGATAGTGATCTTTACAAGTTTTCACTAAACGGACTCTCTCATTTTCAATTTCTCTGCTCACCGTCGCCTTATGGTGCCCGTAGGTTTTCACCGATAAGACTCTCTCATTTTATTTCTCTCAGTTTGATTGCCTCAGATCCCCACAATGGTGTTTTCCGATTCCAACGCCTTTGCCAATTGGTTAGAAGGACTTGGACAAGGTTCGGGTAAAAGAATCTTGATGGATTTACTACTTTGGAACCATTCTGGTGGGCTCATTGCCGAGCCATTATATCATCTGTCCCAGTTTCACTTTTGGGGGAATTGGGATTTTTGTTTTGGTGTGACTGAACCCCAGAGAGAGGCTGCCTACGTATCCTTTCGGAATCAAGTCGAACGTAGTTCAGGGAAACATTTTGTTTTTGTTTTTTTTGTTTTGTTTTGTTTTCTTTCTTCTTTCTCTTTTCTTTTCTTTTTTTAATAGTAACTTTCGGGTTCCAAAGAGAGTAATCAAGGCAGAGTAACCGGCTCAAAGGGTTTGCGAAAGATGGATAGTGTTTGGATAGTAAGAATGAAAGCCTTCGTCATCCCAATTGAACAAAGTCATTGCCGCTGAAAGCCTAGACATAGTACCTTTTTACTGCATCCGCATTCACAGCTGCTTCAGGATTATTTCCTTCGATGTCGCCCAGATATAATGCACCTCTCGGCAATACCTTTCTGATGATGTAGGGGCCCTTCCAGTTAGGAGCAAATTTTCCTTTTGCTTCTTGGTGATGAGGGAGAATGCGCCTTAACACAAGTTGTCCCACTTCGAAATTCCTAGGCCGCACCTTCTTATTATAAGCACGGGCCATTCTTTGTTGGTACAACTGCCCGTGACAGACCGCATCCATCCGTTTTTCATCAATTAAGGTCAACTGTTCCAGACGAGTCTTGACCCAGTCACTGTCCTCAATCTCTGCTTCAACGATGATCCGAAGAGAAGGGATTTCTACCTCTACGGGTATAACAACCTCAGTTCCATAGACCAAAAGATATGGGGTTGCTCCTACCGATGTGCGCACCGTGGTGCGATATCCCAGTAATGCGAAAGGCAACTTTTCATGCCATTGTCTGGAGCTCTGAATCATCTTTCTCAAAATCTTCTTGATGTTTTTGTTTGCTGCTTCAACGGCACCATTGGCTTTAGGTTTATTCTCAAATTGTTCCAATTCTCGATTTATTTTCGTAAAAGCCTCTTCTTCATCATATTCCGGTTCTTGGTTCATTATTTCACAATTAGACAGCGTGTTTGGATCTGGGCATGAAGTCCGCAAGCATGTCATATTATTTAAAGCCGCATTATTAGAACTGAAAGAAGAAATAAAAGAGAAAAATAGCAAAAGTCAGAAAGAATAAAGAAAGATGAACGATGAAATATTGATTTCATTTCTTGGAATTTGAAGATAAAAGGGTTTACATTTTGGAAATTAAAAGACAGGAAACTAAAGAAAATATCCGAGTTACACCCTGGAATAACTCGCGATGCAGAAAAAGTGGCAGGACAGGTCTACCGGGACTCCCGCCTGATTGGGAATGGCGTAGCCTTCCAATTCTGCAGCTTGGCGTTTGGTCCCATATACAGCACCTCAGCGGTGCTTGAGCCCTCTCCTAGCTGAACCATGTGGGTTTCGTATAGTATCTTTCTCATTGCCCCACATATCTCTTCAATCTCTTCGGCCGTAAAGGCCTCATCCTCCTCCTCTTCATTGTATTTTGGCTTGACAAAGGTCTCCTACAGATGTGGCAGTGGCTGAGGTAGAACCCATCCATCATTCTTTCTCTCGTCTGCCCACTTTATATCATCTGGGGTAGGGTGGAAACCTATCCCGAAGAACTTCTCAGTGGTAGGCAGGGTCACCGGTTCAGCTATTCCTTGCAGGGATTTTCCAAGTCCCTTCCCTGGTTTGAAGCCATGTCGGATCATTTCTTTGCCACCATAATCGAGGCTGTCACACCTCCTTTTTACACACCTACCCCGAAGGATAACGTATAAGGGAGTTTTTTCATTTAAAGTGACATTATTCATAATGGGATTATTTATTTGATTTTTCAGAGTCGCCACTTGGGATAGGTTTGGCTTTTGGTGTCCCAAGTCACCGGTTTATCTTGAATCCCAAATCGAGGAAATTTCGACTTCCCGAATGGAGTCCGCGAACCAAAAATTCTTAGTAAGGAATTCTGTTGACCCGAGGGAAGGTGTTAGGCACCCCCGGATCCCGTGGTTCTAGCACGGTCGCTTAAACTATTATAAATGGCTAAAAATCTGATTTTAATACATGTCATCCTATAGTGCAATTTTAGAATTATTTACCGCTTTTAATTAAAATTTTTAAGAAATTGAACGTCGTTTAAAACATGTTTTTGGATCACGTCACATGAAATGCACCCGGATCCTCGACACGTCTTATTCAACGTTTTGGGATTTGGATTTGGGTCGCATGAAATGCACACCCGAATTTAGGATGGTAAATTTATTAAAGAACGCGCCTAAAGCGACTAACGTGTTATTAACTTTGCGGGAGGCCATGAAAATTCGCTAAATGGCACGTCCCGGTTTCTAAGTGTTCAATATGAGTATTAAAGAGGGCCACACGATTTATAAATTTTATTTGGCGCGACGCACCTCATTTTTATTTTAAGGCCAACCTAAAGGAACTATGGTTTTCTATTAAGTATTGTCTCTAAAAGGGCCTTAATTAATTAATTAACGTTACACAACTTGGGCCTCAAATTCAAGACCGAACTTTAACAAAAGGGAAACCTCTTAATTTAAATTCACTACCTAATTTGGAAGGCTCAAATTTTTTTTTTTGTTTTAGAACTATCAATTTGATCAAGGCTTCCAGCACTTAGTTTCATGTTTGGGGCCCAATCGTGAGGAAATGAAAATCAGAATCTGAGCCCAGGCTACCCAGGCCCAATCCACAGATGCACTGGTCCAAACTTGGACTGCTTATTAAATAATTGGGCCCAACGTCTGGTCTAGTTTTCATGGCCCAAACAACAAAACAAACCAGGTAAAATCAGTATTAGCATAGGAATGTGAGATTTATGATTTGAACACTTAATTTTAAATTTTAAATATTGATGAACATTAATCCACGCTCCTAGATCAGCTTCTTTTAAACATCAATTTTGTAGTTAAATGTACACGATTTGGACTCTATTATTTCTAACATTTATTTAGCTGGTAGAAACGAGAGCACTACAGGGCTACCCAACTATTCTGCAATTTAACTTCGAATCCACATAGAACTTTAGACTACATCTTTAACTTCAAATGTTCAAATAGTGAGCTAAATCATAGCAAACTCTCAATTTCGAACCAATAGACTAATAATTCTAATCAAATTCCTATAAGGTCCTGCTTCGATTGTCATATCTATATGTTGTGTATAGTATTCTATATGTAAACAATAAATGTCTAGTTTTCAGCTACAATGTGAAGATCTATGATCTTAGAATAAGTTTCAAGTTCACGCTATTTCTAATACTAAAGTTAAACTAACACAAAATGAAACTATATTAAGGCTAATGAATAATCCAAAGTCCAACAGTCCACACAGTCCATTATAGTACCGACTAATAGCAATAAAATACAGTAGGGCCGTAAAAACAATCAGAATTTGCAACAAAAATCATTTGCCAAACTTCATTTCAGTTGTTTACTTGAGATCTACATTGACACAAATTCAGGGAGTGTACCTGGAGTTAAAGCAAAAGGAAAGAAGAAGGAGTCAGCAGTGGCAACGCAAGCAACCAGCAGTTGAAATCACAACACAGGATAGATTGTGGACTCAAAACAGCATCACAAAGCCCAGGATTGAATGACAAAGGATTAACACCAATAAAATAAACTGGACAGACGTGATTGAACCCAAAACAACTCGAAATTAAACCCAGGAACACCTCTGAAACTTCAGCAGCCAGAAATACATCCTTATCTAAGCTAGAAGTTTGAACTAATAACCGAAACTTGAAATTAATCTAAGGAAAGCTTCAATGAAACAGTATTATTGGAGTTTTGTGTTATTTTTGAATTTTTTGGAGGATTTTAGATCTAGAAGGAATTCTCTAACTCTCAGATTTCAGTTTTTTTTGTTTTTTTTTGAATTTAAAATTCAAATTTTCAGATCTTCAAAACTTGTAGAAACTTTGGGGGGAATTTTCAGATGCAAAACCTTGTGTGTATTTTTCAGATTTTTAAACTTTTAGAAATTTGTGGGGATTTTTCAGATTTTTTAGACCTGTGAAACAAGGCAATAGGCATGCCTTTTTATAGGCAAAGCCTAGGGCTGCCTTCAGATTGTTATTTACACCTTTAGTCCCTCTTTTATTTTTAGTTTTTAGCTAGTTAGTCCCTAAGGTTTTGACTTGTTTCTCAAGTTAAACTACTAAATTTCTGAATTTCTATTTGGAACCCCATCTAGAATGTTCTAGGGGTTTCCAAATCAGTTATGAAGGGATTCCTTCTATAAGCTACCTATATTACCCTTTCTTTTAATCTGAAATCACTAAGACCAGCCTAGCCCTTTTTACCCTAGTTAAATTTGACTATAGTTACTCAAAGATTTTGAATTATTCAGCTATATCCAAACAACTAATAGAAATCCTAACAATTGAACTAATTAAACAAAACTAAAATTTAACTCTAACTAATACTAATATTCTAAAGCTAATTCTAGCAGTAAACTATTAATCAAAACAATTAAGAATCAAGTAGACAAAACAGTAACAAACCTATGATTAGCCAAATATATTTTCTTTATCCTAAATTAACCCTTATCAATTCAAATTAACAAATCGTGGGCAAACATCAATTAAACAGGAATCCAAATACTGAATCGTAAATCTAACAGTCAAAATATGAATCACACTTAAAGGAAAGAAGCTAAACCTAATAAAGGGAATTTAAAAGAGCTAAAATGAATTCTATGAACAGACCAGGAAGACTAATAATATCAAAAGAAAAAATCAAGAAATAGGCAGAACCCTAACTCATATACTGAAGAAGAAAGGTAAGTAAGAACTAACAGGAAACAGGAAAACTGGATTTAAAACTAATTTTAAATAGAAGAAAATTCAAATGTTAAATGAAACGAAAAACAAAACTAGAAAACTTACCATATTTGAACTTGGACACAACTGCCTTTCCGATTTCAACCACAAGATGATATCAATCAACCATCCTTGTCAAGAATAGTCAAATAATATCAGCTCATGGTGAAATTATGCCTAAAACTTGTAGAGAAACGGAGAAGAAACTAAACCCGCTCAGGTTCCAGATTTTACATTCTATATTTGAGAAGTTTGGGGAACTTTTGAAGGGAAAGGAGTGTGGATTAGTGATGTAGGGGTAGAGGTGAGCCTATGGTGTAAATTTGGTAGGGATTGGGGGTGGCTCCGCCGTACACGGCGGAGGCGACGACTAGGGTTTCACGGATTCGAAGGTTTTGGTTGGGATTTGAAGAAAACCAGTTATGGATTTGTAATGAGGAGGTTGAAATGGTGTAGGGGTGTAAATTTGGGGGCTGTTGGAGCTTCACCGCCGCCGTGGGGCGATTTTCGGCGGCGGTCTAGGGCGGAGCCGATGAAGGCGTCTCTGATAGAGTGGGGTGAGAGAGAGACGATGGATTGGGGGGGGGGGTAGGCTTATCCGACCATTTTATATCAAGCTTAACCTAGTTCTGAGCCGTTGGATCATGTATCCTCAACGGCCAGGATCAGTTGCTATTAAAACGACGCCGTTTCATTACAAGAGGGGCTGGACCGGGTTTCTGAGGTGGGTTGGGCCAATTTTGGCCGGATCTTGTGAGGGGTTTTGGGCTGGTGTTGAAATTGGCCCAAATTATAAAACCTTTTAGTTCCTTTCTTTTCAACTTCTTTTATTCACTATTATTTTTTTTTATTTTTGATTTTGATTTTGTTGGATACAAAATAACCAAAACCTGATTTAGCTCTAAAATTAAACTAACTAAGTTTCAAAAATTAAACAAATCCTAGTTTAAAAAAGAAACCTAAGGAACAATCAAAATTAAAAGTAAAACGATGCAAAGGACTATTTTTTTAATTATTTTCTCTTATTTTCAATGATGTTAATTAATCTAAAAATTTAGAATTGGGTCCTACATGCAAATATGCTATTTTGTAATTTTTTTTATTTTTTATGACTTGTACCAATTAATAATTCACACAAAAATGCAATCCAACACCAAATTAATATCCTTAAAATTCAATTAATGAAAGAAAAAAAATCCTAATTTTAAGAATTTATAGGAATATTTGAGCGAGGCAAAAATCACGTGCTCACAGCTGCCCCTCTTTGTTTGGAGACACGAAGGGTTTTCGGGCAAAGATAAATGAGCAACTATGAGAGATTTTTGTCTGCTCGGCACTCCATGAGAAGCATTTTTGAAAATTGTCTGACCGAACCTGCTTCAAAGGTTGCCTATATATCCTTGGCTGTAAAGGAATCAGGTCAGTGTAGTTCTGGAAGGTTTGGTAGCTGGGACTACCAGGAGTTGTGATTTCACTATTGTTGCTGCTGCTACTGCTTGCTGACCTCCTTATTACACCAAAAGGAAAATCAAAGCTAAGCTAGCTATGCCTATCAACTATGAGTTACAAGATTCCTATCTATAAATCTCTTGAAGCTTGATCTTGAGTCTTAGCTGATTTTGCTGTGGACTCCGATTTGAATCTTGATGCTCGCAAGTTGTAGTTGTTGTTTCTTTCTGCAGCATTGGGTCAAAACGGGATCGGCGGAGCTTGTGACTTCAATCAAATTTTGAGCAATCTGCACCTTTGTTTGTTTTCAACATTTGAGTTCATTTCTTTTTGTTCTTTTCCTCTTTCTTTATTCTGGATTGAGACTCATTCTTTTTGTCGTCTCGAACCCTGTGCCTCGATGTCAAACCTGCTTAAGACACCAAAACAAACAAACTAACGAAATTTTTCTGCCCCAGTTTTCACTAGGAAAATTTCGTGAGTTAGTTGTGACACATATTTAAGCGATAAAATCAGGATTGTGTATCCCTGGGAATGAAGCCAGGTTATGCTGGGAAATGGCCGGGTTATGCCGGAAAAGAAAAAGGTCCTCGGGTTATGCCGGGGAGGTCCGCAGGTTATGCCGGGATAAAAAGGAAAAAAGATCCTTGGGTTGTGCCAGGATAAAAGAGAAAGGCTCCTTGGGTTATGCCAGGGAGGTCCACGGGTTATGCCGGGATTGAAAGAGAAAGGCTCCTTGGGTTATGCCAGGGAGGTCCACGGGTTATGCCGGGATTGAAAGAAAATGGCTCCTTGGGTTATGCCAGGGAGGTCCACGGGTTATGGCGGGATTGGAAAAGAAAGGTTCCTTGGGTTATGCCAGGGAGGTCCACGGGTTATGCCGGGATTGAAAAAGAAAGGCTCCTTGGGTTATGCCAGGGAGGTTCACGGGTTATGCCGGGATTGAAAGAAAAAGGCTCATTGGGTTATGCCAGGGAGGTCCACGGGTTATGCCGGGATTGAAAGAAAAAAGGCTCCTTGGATTATGCCAGGGAGGGATTGAAAGAAAAAAGGCTCCTTGGGTTATGCCAGGGAGGTCCACGGGTTATGCCGGGATTGAAAGAAAAAGGCTCCTTGGGTTATGCCAGAGAGGTCCACGGGTTATGCTGGGATTGAAAGAAAAAGGCTCATTGGGTTATGCCAGGGAGGTCCACGGGTTATGCCGGGATTGAAAG
>NW_017675120.1:61950-64817 GCF_001879085.1 Nicotiana attenuata
GGAAAGAAAAAGCTCCTTGGGTTATGCCAGGGAGATCCTCGGTTTTTTGGCCGGGATTTGGAAAGAAAAAGCTCCTTGCTACCATGATTTGTTTTTCTTTTGGGGTTCTCATTTTCATTTTTTTTTTCTTTTTTTTTGTTGTTTTTTTCTTCTTCTTTTTATATGTTTTCCTTTTTATTTAGCAAAACGCATGAAAGAATTTGGGGGGAAACTTCCTTTTGGTCTGTTTCAGCGCTTGCGCACTTCATTTCCTTTTGGGTTGCACCTGCTTCTTGCATGGTTGCTTTGATTGCACCTGTTTTCAACAAAGAACAGTTTGTTAGTTTGAAACGGTGGTTGGTTTTTGTGACCTTGATCATCCCAATTGCTTGATCCCGGCCCCCTTTCCATTGAGAACTTTGCTGCTTGTTGGCCTTGAGGGTGAATCTCTTTTCAAACCGACCGGGTTCAACTCTCAGGATTTCATTATGACTCGCCCGTGTGGGCTCTGGCCTTTTCACTTTATTCTGCCCTTGCCTTTGATTTTCTTTCTTTTCCAATGTCTTTGCTTCGAAAGCATCAACCACTATGGTCAGTCGGGATTGGCCTGACGCACTCGCTGAGGCTGGGTATTTTCTTCGACTCTGACCAGGCGGAGCCTTGTGAAGCCGGTCCTGCCACCTTTTCTTTGTAATAGTTACGGAATCAGAGTTAAACCGAAAGGGATTCAAAGAAAAAGTATGCAAAAGGCAAGCATATGATTTTAAAGAGAAGCGTCCCTTTCGGGGGAAAAGAAGGACTTATCTGGGGTGCATGCTGGCTTCAAATGAACATGACATGCTTCTTGGACTGGACGCCCGACCCACACAAACTTTCCAACTTCCCGTGAACCCATTGATCCGCATTTCAAAACCAGGGAACCTTGCCAGGACTCTTTTAGTGATGAGATGTCTTCTCTTCGGCCAACAGCGCCCTTTGCGGGTTTTCGCCAATCGACCTCTCTTATTTCTCTTCTCACCGTCGCCCGATAGTGCTCTTTGCGAGTTTTCACTAAGCGGACTCTCTCATTTTCAGTTTCTCTACTCACCATCGCCTTATGGTGCCCGAAAGTTTTCACCGATAAGACTCTCTCATTTTATTTCTCTCAATTTGCATTGTGTCAGATTCCAACAATGACGTTTCCCACTTCCCTGCCTTTGCCAATTGATCGGAAGGACTTGGACAAGGTCTTTGGGGTAAAAAGAATTTTGGGCGGAACTACAACTTTGGAACCATTTCAGCGGACTCATGGCCGAACCATTATATCATCTGCCCCAGTTTCAACTTTTGGGGAAATTGTGATTTTTGTTTTGGTGTGACTGAACCTCAGGGAGAGGCTGCCTACGTATCCTTTCGGAATCAAGTCAAACGTAGTTCAGAAAAACTTTTGTTTTTGGTTGTTTTTGTTGTTGTTTTGTTTTTCTTCTCTTTTTTTTCATCATCATTCTTTTTTTTTCTTCTTTTTTTTCTTTTTCTTCTTTTTTTTGTTTTTTTTCTTCTTTTTTCTTTTCAATAGTACTTTCGGGTTCCAAAGAGGGTAGCCAAAGAAAAGTGACTGGCTCAAAGGGTTTGCAAAGGGTTGACAGTGTTTGGGTAGTGAGAATGAAAGCCTTCGTCATCCCAATTGAACAAACTCATTGCTGCAGAAAGCCTAGACATAGTACCTTTTACTGCATCCGCATTCACAGCTGCTTCGGGATCATTTCCTTCGATATCACCCAGATTCAGTGCTCCTCTCGGTAATATCTTTCTGATGATGTATGGACCCTTTCAATTAGGAGCAAATTTTCCTTTTACTTCCTGATGATGAGGAAGAATGCGTCTTAACACGAGTTGTCCCACTTCAAAATTCCTGGGATGCACCTTCTTGTTGTAAGCGCGGGCCATTCTTTGTTGGTACAACTGCCCGGATATGCCCTGAGTACAGCACACTCTTTTGTTGTAATGTATGGACCTTTCCAACCCGCGAACCAATTTTCCTTCAATTGTTCCAATTCTTTGTTTTATTTTCTCAAGGTTACCTTCTTTGCATTTCGACTCTTGATTCATTATTTCGGAATCTGACTGCGTTTTGGGATCTAGGCATGAAGTCCGCAAGCATGTCATGTTATTTAAAGCTGCATTATTAGAGCTAAAGAGAAGAAATGAAGGAGAAAAATAGCAAAATCAGAAAGGATAAAGAAAAATGAACGATGAAATATTGATTTCATTTCCTGGAATTTTGAAGATAACAGGGTTCACATTCGGGAACTTAAAGACAAGAAACTAAAAGAAACATCCGAGTTACACCTGGAATAACTCGGGATGCAGAAAAAGTAGCAGGACGGGTCTACCGGGACTCCCGCCTGATCGGGAATGGCGTAGCCTTCCAGTTTTGAAGCTTGGCGTTTGGTCCCATGTATAGCACCTCAGCGGTGCTAGTGCCCTCTCCCGGTTGGACCATGTGGGTTTCGTAGAGCATTTTCCACATTGCCCCACGTATTTCCTCACTTTCTTCAGCCGTGAAAACCTCATCATCTTCCCCTCTACTGTACTTAGGCTTGACAAAAGTTTCATACAAATGTACCACCTCATAATCGGCCATTTTCATTTTTTGAAAGAACACTTCGGCTTCCTCAGCACTCACAGGCTTCTTAGGCGGGAAACGCCTTCTGGTGGCATTGTTTACCCCCTCAATATTTGAATATTTCTCAACAAGGGGGTTTTTTAGCAGCTCACCCAAGATCTCTTTACCCTTGTACGTAACCACCGTCTGATGATAATTCCATGGTACCGCAGCAGGGTTCGTCATAGACTTCTGTGGTACGCGTCCAATAACCACTGGCTCACTCAGCCGAGGTGGTTTGATT
>NW_017675120.1:67206-71770 GCF_001879085.1 Nicotiana attenuata
TTTGTTGTATCCTGATAGAGAATTGCTTGTAATCCCTAAAGTATATACAGGCAATAACTCTTGAGAGATAGTGATCTTTCACGCCTCAAAGCCTTTAATTTTAAGTTACTTACCTATCTTTTCTAACAATTTTCAAGAGTTATTTCTACTATGGAGAAATTATTGGCTACTGTTGAGAATCCAAAAGACTAAATCGCTTTGATGGATCAAACTTCACTCGTTGGAAGGACAAGATGATCTTCTTACTCACTGCACTGAAAATCTTTTATGTCCTTGATCCATTGTTGGTTGTACTACTAGAACCTACCCCGGAGGATACTGATGCGATCAAAACAGAGAGGAAGATACGAGAAGAAGATGAACTGCTCTGCCGAGGTCATATTTTGAATACTTTGACTGATCAATTGTATAATTTGTACTCCAATTTAAAATCTCCAAGGAAATCTGGACAACGTTGCATACTGCGTATGAAAACGAGAAATGAGGTAAAATTCTTATCTTTGCAATATTTCGAATTTAAGATGGTATATACACAACCTATAATGGATCAGATCCATGAGTTACAAATTTCAGTTTCAAAACTAAGTGATTTTGAAGTGAAAATTCCCGATGCACTTCAAATAAGTGCAATTCTCTCGAAGTTGCCTTCTTCCAGGAATAACTACAGAAAGAAAATCCTACATTCTACTGATAAATTAACTTTAACTCATCTTCAAATTAAAAGTGAGACTCGTGCTCATGATGAAATTGTTCATGCCTCTAGTTCTACTGTTAATACTCTTAGTTAGAATAAGCCGGGAAATGAAAATAAAAATTTGAAAGTTTCAAATAAGTCTCTTAATAAAAAGAGAACAATATGAATTATTATCATTGTGGAAAGAAAGGTCACAAGATTCGAGACTGCAGGTTTAAGAAAGCAGGAATAAATTTTTATTTAGGAGATGTTGGAAAATCTGGAAATTCAAGAAATTCAGAGAAGGTAAACACAGTAGAAAGTTCTTCACAAGGGCCGGTGGCTATGATTTCTGCTATACCAACTGAGATGGTTAAAGAGTTGAACATGGCTGCAACAACCACAAAGAATTAAGACTGGTGGTTGGATTCTGGTGCAATAATTCATGCCTGTCACGATAAGAATATGTTCAAGACTTATTCGGAAGTTAAAGATTCTGAAAAGGTGCTGATGGGCAACCATGTTACAGCCGAAGTTGCAGGAAAAGGAACAGTTGAAATCAACTTTACATCTGGGCAGAAGCTGACTCTTCTGAATGTGTTCCATGTTCCTGAAATTATGGTTAACTTGATTTCTGCTAGTTTACTTTCTAAGAGAGGTTTCAAAATCGTAATTTAGTCTGATCATATAATTGTGTCTAAGAGTGATCTGTTTGTAGAAAAAGGGTACCATTGTGATGGCATGTTCGAACTAAGTGTTAATGCAATAAATTATGCTGCTGCTTATACTGTTGTGTCTGATTCTTATTTCTGGCATGCTAGATTAGGCCATTTATATTTTGGTTCTTTAAACTATATGTCCAAAAATGGTTATATCACTTGTAAAACTGAACATAGAAGAAAGTGTGAAATATGTTTACAAGCGAAAATGACTAGGAAACCACTTTGTGAAGTTGTTTACAGAATTATTATACTTAGTGCATTCTGACTTATGTGAATTAAATGGAGAATTAACTAGAGGAGGTAAAACATACTTCATCACTTTTATAGATGATTTCTCTAGATTCACACATGTTTACCTACTTAGAACAAAAGAAGAAGCATTTCAAAAGTTTAAGGAATATAAGCCAGTTGCGAAAAATCAAAAGACTAGGAAAATAAAAATTATTCGAAGTGATAGAGAAGGAGAATACTTTCCTACTGAATTTAGTAATTTCAATAAAGAGCATGGAATAATACATCAAACGAGTGTACCTTATACACCACAACAAAATGGATTGGCGGAAAGAAAAAATAGGACTTTAGTAGACATGGTTAATTCTATGTTATTAAATGCAAATTTATCGCATAATCTGTGGGGGTGAAGCACTACTTACTGCTTGTCATATATTAAATAGGGTGCCTTCAAAAAGTGTCTATGTTTCACCTTATGAACTTTGGAATGGTAGAAAACCTAACATATATTATTTTAAAGTGTGGGGGTATATATCCTTTTATAGAGTTCTTGATCACCAGAGAACAAAATTGGGACCTAGAGGAATAAAAAGTATTTTTGTTGGATATGCACAAAATTCGAAAGCATATAGATTGCTTGATCTAGAATCTAATGTTGTTGTAAAATATATTCATGTTGAATTTTTAGAAAATAGATTCATTAATGATATTGTTGATGAGCAGTTGATTGCACAAGATCAAAGTAGTTTGTAACGACCCAGCTGGCCGTTTCGAGAGTTATAGCCTCGTTCCCCCATTTCCTGCTTCTTTTGTATTCTATAGCTCTATTATGTCTTGCCAGGTTAGTTGGTTCGGGTTCAGAGTGGTTTAGGAGTGAATTGAGACACTTAGTCTCTTATGAAAAAGGTTTAAGTTGGAAAAGTTGATGGGATGTTGACTTATGTGTAAATGATCTTGTCACACCTCCTTTTTACATACCTACCCCCGAAGGATAGTGTATAAGGGAGTTTTTCCATTTTAAGTGACATTATTCGAAATGGGATATTTATTTATTCAGAGTCGCCACTTGGGATAAGTTTGGCTTTTGGTGTCCCAAGTCACCGGTTTATCTTGAATCCCAAATCGAGAAAATTTCGACTTCCCGAATGGAGTCTGCGAACCAGAAATTCTGAATAAGGAATTCTGTTGACCCGGGGGAAGGTGTTAGGCACCCCCGGATCCCGTGGTTCTAGCACGGTCACTTAAACTATTATAAATGGCTTAATATCTGATTTTAATACATGTCATCCTATAATGCAATTTTAGAATTACTTAACGCTTTTAATTAATTTTAAGGAAATTGAATGTCGTTTAAAACACATTTTTGGATCACGTCACATGAAATGCATCCGGATCCTCGACATATTTTATTCAACGTTTTGGGATTTGGATTTGGGTCACATGAAATGCACACCCGAATTTAGGAAGATAAGATTAATAAAGAATGCGCCTAAAGTGACTAACGTGTTATTAACTTTGCGGGAGGCCATGAAAGTTCGCTAAATGACACGTCCCGAATTCTAAACATTTTTATGTTTAAAGAGGGACACACAATCTATGAATTTTGTTTGGCGCGGCGCACCTCACTTTATTTTAAAGGCCACCCTAAAGGAACTATTATTTCTTCTATTGAGTATTGTCTCTAGAGGACCTAATTAATAAACTACTATTAAAGTAACAAAACGAATTCGGGCCTCAAATTCAAGTCCAAACTCAAACAAAAGAAACTTCATCACTGAAAACCCCTTTAATTTGAGCTTGCTACTTAACTTGAAAGGCCCAAACTTGCATTATGAGGATAATCCAATAACTTCAAATGGGAATTAAACTTTCAGTATATTGGGCTTCGAAAGACTAGCCCAAAAGTGAAGAATTCTAACAGCGTTTATGAAATGTGTTACCCAACATTGGGTCATAGCAGAAGCCTAATTCGAAGCTGTCCCTGATATTCCATAATTTAGCGAATACACTGATTCAACGGATCAATAATACCTGGGCTCGCAGCATATAGTTAAGCCCAAAGCTTCATTTAGGCAAACTACCATGCTGGGCCCATGAACGAGCCCAGGCCTGAGAAAAATGGTCTTATTGGATCCCAAAAGTTCTGATTTCTAAACCAATTGGGTCTAATGATTTTTAAACAAATGAAAGACACAAATTTATTCAAATCGAAGGCAAATCATCCTTAACTTCAATTTTGACATACATTATTCAACGTAGGGGGCATATTTATGACTAACATACTTGATCTAGAATTCTGAGAGCAATTTAAAGCAACTCACAAATCCTTAAGCTAACGTGAAATACCATGCATATACTGATATTAAACTTAACTCTTTGAATTTCATTTTTGGCAGATACATGATGAACAAACTAAAATAGCCAGTTCCTTTAAAGCCACGGGAGATGATTCAATGCCTACATGATAAATCTATATGCTATCTCTGAATTCGAACCATGATAACACATTCTAACACTTATTAACAGGACTGAAATTAACACTACTAAACCAATGTCATATTCTCAACTTAAGTCTCAAACATGACATGATAACAAAACTAATACTACTTAAGTCTAACTCTAAACATTAGGATATTCATATAATTCCAAAATAAGAGTCCAGCAGTCCAAATTAACTACAGCACTGAGCTATTCAAATTTAAAATTGAACTAAACTATAGATGAATGCAGGAAAAAAATAAAAATAAAAGAAGAACAGGAGCAGCAAGCAAGGAGCCAAGTGGAATGAGCCATGAGACTTCCATTTCATTTCTCAAATCAGGCATATATTATCAAGGATTCAGAACTTGTACCTGAAAATTTGCACAAAATGAAATGAAATTGAGGTCAGCTAGGCAGACAGCAACACACAGCAGCAATCAGATTGATTTTAAACCCA
>NW_017675120.1:74893-75510 GCF_001879085.1 Nicotiana attenuata
GTCCACGGGTTATGCCGGGATAAAGGAAAAAAAAGATCCTTGGGTTATGCCAGGGAGGTCCACGGGTTATGCCGGAAAAAAAAAGGTCCTTGTGTTATGCCAGGGAGGTCCACTGGTTATGCTGGGATAAAAAGAAAAAGTTCCTTGGGTTATGCCAGGGAGGTCCACGGGCTATGCCGGGATAAAAGAAAAAGGTCCTTGGGTTATGCCAGGGAGGTCCATGGGTTATGCCAGGTCCACGGGTTATGCCGGGATAAAAAGAAAAAGGTCGTTGGGTTATGCCAGGGAGGTCCACAGGTTATGCCGGGATAAAAAGAAAAAGGCTCCTTGGGTTATGCCAGGGAGGTCCGCGGGTTATGCCGGGATATCTAGGAAAAGGGGCCTTATGCTACCATGATTTTGGTTTTTTTTTTTTAGTAAAGATGCAGAAAGACTTTTGAGGAAACTTCCTTTTGAGTTGATTATTGTTGCGAGGCTGCTTCTAGCTCTTGCGCATTTTCTTTTGATTACACCTGCTTCTTGCATGGTTGCTTTGGATTACACCTGTTTCAACTTTTCAAACAAAGAACAATTTGTTAGTTTGAAACGGTGGTTGGTTTTGTGGCCTTGATCGTCTC